>NC_143384.1:95000-262500 GCF_980474605.1 Leiobunum rupestre
GTATTCTTACTTGCACATCTTTTTGTAACTGTATTTTTAATTTTGAACTGTCTTCGTTTTCGTCAACTTTTACCGTATTCATATGTATTTTTCCTTTAAGTACTTGATTGGCCTCAATAGTTTTAGCAAACTCGTTGAGTATATTATTTTGAAGAGATGTTGGAATATTATTCTTATTTCGATCTAGATCACCCTCGTAACGTTTGGGTGGAATTTCAATTTTAATATAATCCCATTGATTTTCTTCGGGTGAAATAACATCTGACACGTGCCCTACTTGGAAATGCGAATACTCATTTGTTACATTCGAATAAGTTTCAGGAAGAATTATTTCTGCTAATGCGCAAGACCATTTTTCATTATTAAAATTTAAAGGTTTTGCTAATTGAACTTTAAAGCTAGAAGGTGTATTTTCCGGGTAAATATCGGGTGATGCGTTCGAAGGTAGAAATACTACGAAACTTGACATCTTTATAATGACAGTTTCAGTTGGGCGACATCTCGTTTTATACTAATAAAAGATTTAGCGTGATAGATCGAAAGGATTGGGATTTGAACTTGAGACTGTTTGAATAACGTCCTGCAACGCTACCGATCTACCACGCTAAACCTTAACATGAAAGAGTTAAAATATCTATTTTTACGTAGGAGAAATAATCACAATATATTAGAAAATCAGCTTTATTTACATATTTTCAATCATTTGACAAGTTTGTTCAAGATTTTCCAAAACCTCAATGGGTGTTTCAACTTGATTAAGAGTTAAAATTTGATTATTTTTACAATATTCTTGAAAAAAAATAATAGCTTCCATCTGCTCATCAGATGGCATGACAAAGTCCGGTGGAAATACAATATTTGATTTCATTGTTGAATTTAAAGTTTCTTCGGACTTAATACCAGTTGTCTTTTTTTTTACGTTGAATTTTCTTTGGAGTTCCAGTACCATTAACAAACTCGTTTAACCATTCTTGATGTTTTACGTTAAACTCGTTCAAATAATCAATAATTTGATAGTCTAATATTTCTTCTTTGGTTGTATATTCTGGTTTTTTTGAATGAAGACAATCGCAAACATCAATACGAATTTGATTTTTATAACTACTCGATAAGTGATCCATTAAGTGTTGTTTAAAAATTGTCTTGTCAAGACATTGTTCTTGACAAATCCAGCATTTAACACTAAAGTTTAAATTATCAAAGAAATTAAAAGCGTGTTTGCGACATGGCTCATTATAATAACAAGGATTCTCGTTAGGCGATTTGCATTTAATTTCTGTTTCCCCATAAATAACTTCATTTTTTTAACCTTTAAAGAGCTCGATTTTTGAGACGTCTTACGCTTACACATATCCTTTGACTTTTAAATGTAAAAACAATTATTATTTATAGAAATAGTTATTTTTGCAAGTTTAGACACGTTTATTAACTCTTTAAAGTATTTTGGCTGTGTCCAAAAGTTGCCAAGGGTATAAAGCGAAGGTCGCGAATTCGTTTCCCCATCTCGCAAATAACTAATTACCATTTTAAACGGCCAAAAAACGAAAAAAACGAAAAAATGACACCAAAAGTAAATTAACGTAAGTATTTGGTGGGGTCACATATTACCGCCGATATCTCGGTTCGACCTTGTCCGATCGTGACCAAACTTGTTGATTTGATAGACCGAGGCTTAGTGGTTGTGGACAGGTGTCAGGCGTCGAGGTCAAAGATCATCTTCAAGGTGAAATTTGAGATTGAAAATATGTTTTTCGATTTTTCCAAGGACAAAAATTTTTGAAAAATATTTTGGGGGGATGGGGGGGTTGTTTTGGTGGCCATCTTGGCGGCCATCTTGGATTTTTACATGTTCATATTTAGTTTACTACTACTGGTGATAGCGATTCTTACGAAGAATTTTCCACACACGATTTGCAGAACAACCCAAATCAGCAGCGGCGTTAGCGCAACTGTGACGAGGATATGCCACAAAGTACGCGAGTACATTGTTCTCGAAGTCTAAATCCGGTTGACCCAATCCGCGAAACCTAGGTTGCAAGTTACCAAATTGATTGAAATCGTGAATTGCTCGTCTTACTGTATTTACAGATGGTGCTCCATTTGGATGTCTTTCTGCGAAGATTTCAGTCACTCTTCTAAGGTTTTGCGCTGCTTCTCCATAGTAAATGGCAACTATCTCGGTACGCTCAGCTACTGAATAACGAGGCATTGTTCGAAATATTATCAAACACTGATAATAATCTCCCAAAGTTTTCCTTTAAATAACCAATGCATGTTTAGGATTGACCTATAGCCTCGTGTTTTTTAAATCCGGTCGTTTTTTTAACCAAAGTTTCAACTGGATTAGGTAATTCGGTTTCAATTATCGTTTCAAACAATCGTTATTTGGCTTCACCTACTTGTAAATTTTTCAAGCTCGAATTTTCACTGATAAATAAATTGTTTTTCGTCGAGTGAACAATTTTTAAGGGTTTTCGATGACGGCCTACAACTTTATAATAGAAATTTTTTATCTCGCACCTAGTGGTCGAAAAATAATTTTTCAAAATTGGTGAAAAACATTACCGAAAACGCTCAAATTTCTCAAACTGATGTCCCCCGGTATAGAGAATTGACCTTCCAAATTTGAAATCGGTACTATAAATAGTTTTTGAAAAAAAACACTTTTCCGAGCAAAAAAAAAGACCCTGTATACTATAAAAATAAATTAACTTTTAATATTGTTTTGGTTCTCCGCAATCTTATGTTAGTTCAAGTTAATAGCATATTTTTCTTTTAGTTCGTGTTTTGGGATATCTTCTTTCCTAAGTTAAAAGAGAACGAAAGTGAACAAAAACTTACTTTCGTTCAAGTTTACTTTTCTTTCCTAGGTTAAAAGAGAACGAAATTGAACAGAAACTTACTTTCGTTCGAGTTTACTTTTCTTTCCTAGGTTAAAAGAGAACGAAAGTTAACAAAACTTACTTTCGTCCTAGTTTTTTTAACTTTAAAAAATTACATTATCTTAGAATTCACTTTCGCTTTGGAAATCACAACTAGTTGCAAACTCTGTCAAGGAACGTCTAAAGTTTTAGGCCGAAAAGGAAACTAAAGTAAGGAGAAAGTAAGTTTATTATCTTTAGAGATAACAATAGCTCATCTATAAATTACGGAACAGAATGTGCTTATGTTAGTTTATTAGTACTGATAAAGTTAAGAGAGCGCACATATTCTTCTTTTAGGGTGGGTTCTGAGATATTTCTTACCTAGGTTAAAAGATATTTAAAGAAAACAATTTCCTACATTCGAGTTAAGCGAACGAAAGAGAACAAAAATTGACTTTCGTTAGCGTTTAATTTTCTTTTTAAAAAATTACATAGTTATTCGGTTTCATTTTAGAAAATACAACAATCTGCAAACTCAGTTGAGCAACGTCTTCCATTTTTTGCCAAAAAAGAAACCTAAAGTTGCTTAAAAGTAAGTAATTTTTAACTTTCTTTTGTGACGAAAATAGCTCTTTCTATAATATAAATAAACGCATACTCGAAAAAAAATTAGCAACAGTTTCTTTGACAATATTAAATTATTGAAAAATTTATTTACCTATTTTGTTAAACATTGTTTTATATTATTTAAATGTAATTTTTTGTTGATTTGTATTTAAAGATGGATCTAAGTAAGTCGCCGAAACGGCAGAAGATTGGTAAGTATGGTTTACTTATTAAGATAATTTATTATATATTATTACTGTTAATTTGGAAACTATTATTTCGTAGATTTTAAAGAATCGCAGTTCCTTACGATGGAATGGCTGGAAAAAAATTGAAACAGCTTACGATAAAGAAACATCAGCGCCGCACAGCAAAAAAATAAAAATTGAGAGATTAGTACAGTGCGTGGAAGTCTGTTTAAGAAATTGGCCCGTCGAACACATTTCTAAGCTATTTTTAGAAGAAATTCAAATAAAACCTTCATTGGGGAAGAAGTCTTCTGTTAAAAATTACACGTGGTATTCAATCATCAAGAAGATCGAAGACATCAGATTTAAGGAATGTAACGAAGAGTAAGAATATTTTTAATTTTTTTATAATTTATTATACATTTTTTTAAATTCTTAATTATGTTTAATATTTATGATTGCAGTTCTCCCAATTACGTCCACGTAAGAAATTTCTCCGAAAAATTCATGAAGTATTTCTCAATTGAAAATGTCGCAGACCGTCCAATTTCGTTTTTCCGTCAATACGTGATTGGTTTAATAGTGAAATTGATGGGTAATTATATATTCTAATAAAACTTTTCGTATTATGTGCACCATAAGCATAGCTCTTGCGTGGTCATTATTGTCACACTTACTATTACCTTTAACATCTACAAGTTTTTATGGGAAGGGGAAACCGAAGAGACTTGAAAATAAACCTCTTTGACCAGTGGTCTGAAAACTTGCAAACTATATTACAATTTTATCAATTTATTTTAATATCACAGAAGGAAGATTCGTAAGAACGGTAATCGATGCTAATTTACCACCCGAGGCAACGAACGTTTTCAAGATCCTGTCGAACCGCAAAGAAATTTGGAAGAAACCGATATGTGTCGGACACGAATTAGTTAAGTATTATCCCTTTGGAGGAGACCAAGATCACTTAGAACCACGGTTTGCATTACCAGGTAAGTGATACTAATAAATATTTTAAATAATATATAATCAATTAATAACTTTATAAGGATTTGCCGAGCATGAAGCCGTGCCGACGGAAATAATGTCCGACGAGGAGGGTTCGGATGTTTTTCATGACGACAAAGCACAACTTTTTAAATTATTGGAGATAAAACAGGTGGTTTTAATAAATTTTTATATATTTACATAATTATTTAATAATTAATTTTTATTAGTCTTTAACTGCTCAGCTTCAGGGCATGGAAGAAGAAGTAAAAAGCACACAAAATAAACTTCGCTCGCTAAATGAGGAAATAAGTAAAATAATCAAAAAATGGCTAGAAAGCAACAAAACTCGAATGTGGCGGAACGACTTAGGCATGTTATTAACGGAGATTTCAACAGGAATGCCGAGTCGCTTATAAATGTTGTCCCGCAATTGGAATTTTGGCGCAAAAATTTTCAATGCGCAAATTACGAGGAAACCGTTATACAAATGGAGCATTTGCGACAGCGTAAGTTAGAGACTAATTTCTTTTGGTTCCTTATTCTTTAGTCGTTTGCCCGGCGTATTTTCCAATAAAGCCGAGTTCCATCCCCCTTATTATTTTGCTTGTTTTTCTTTATCGTCTTGTAATATATAAAGATAAAACTACAAGTTTAAATAGTTATTTTATGATTTTAAAAGAGTTATTTACGAAATGATATATCGATTTTGGAAACTGCACCACCACTGACAAATAAAACGAAATTTACAGAATTAATAATTGTAAATTTTTCTAATTTAATAAAGTTAGATAATCAAATTTCTTTTAAAGGACACTTAAAAGCAATGTCAAGCGAATCACCAGATAGGGAGAACTCCATCAGCGAATCTTCGTTAGAAAACTATAACAAAGTTGGCAAACAACAGAAAATAAACCATGGTAAATATTGTAATTATTTTCTACTTTACAAACGCTGTGTTATCACATTTCTTTAAAAGGACAATCAACTGTTATAATACCTGGATCACCAGATATGGAAATCGAAGCTTCGGGAGAAACGGATTCCGAAGTTGTCAAACAGCAAGAAATCAATAAAGGTAAGTATTGTAATTTGTATCTACTTTAATAAAACTACATTGTTGTATTTCTGTAATAGGGCAATCAATACCAATTGAATCTGGAGTATCAAACTTAAACGAACCCTTGGAAGGTTTAAATCACGAAGCAATAGTCGGAAATTGTAAATAGTATTAGTTTATTTTCATCGTAATTTAGTTACACTGTATTTAAATTTTTAAGGTCAAACATTCGAGGAAATAGACGGAACAGGGTTGCTAGGGCAAGTAATACAGGATTCGCAGATTTTCGATGACAAACTCGTAAATGTTGCTGTGCCTAAAATGAAAATTTTAAAAAGTGCAACACGTTTTTAAACAATATAAATATTTTTAAAATGTTAAGTGCTACCATTTTAAAAATTCAAGTGTAATGTTTAATATTTTAATTTTAATGTTTATAAATTTACAAATATTTTTTTAAAAATGTTAAGTTAAACATTTTATAAAACAAAATAAATGTTTTACCAAAAAGGTCTGTTTTTTAATCAAACTAATTTCTAGTACTCCCTGAACAACAATGAGTCATTAATTTTATTAGATTTTTAATCTTAATTTTAGGTACTCGATGCTGGCATAGACGAAGGTTCGCATGAGGGGGGTTGTTTTCAGCGTAATTATAATATTTTTTTATTAACGTGGCTTTCTTTCAGGTTTGAGGTTGACGTGGACTAAAGGTACGCTGGAATAAGGAAATTTTGATTATAGGTAACATTGATATTAATTTTTATTCTCTAGGTATGTTTTTTTTCAGGTTTCAACTGCCATGCAAGACGAGAATGGAACTGGCATACAGGTTTGTATAGTTATTATATTATTTTCAGGTTATGTTGATTTTTAGGTAATTTTTTATATAATTCCAAGTTTCACATAAACGTGGACTGAATTAACGGAAAGACTGACCAGTAAAAAGTCTACTGTTGTAACATAAAATTTTGATCACAAGCATAGAAACGATAAACAGGAACGTCGGTCGCATTTCCGACTTCAAGTAGATTAGGCCTACTCTTTTTCGGTTGCAGTTTGTGACGTAAAACGGATATTTCGTCTGCTACAACAAAGTGTTAACATTTTAAAATCCCAGAGTAATTGTTAACATTTTAATTATAATCTTTATAAATTTACAAATATTTCTTTTAAAACTGTTAAGTTAAATATTTTATAAAACAAAATTATTTTTTTACCAAGAAAGGTTCGTTTTTTTTCAATTGATCTAATTTCTAGTACTCCCTGACCAATAATGAGATTCATTAATTTTATTAGATTTTTAATCTTAATTTTAGGTACTCGATGCTGGCATAGACGAAGGTTCGCATGACGGAGGGATGTTATAATAATTTTTTATTTTCGTGATTTTCTTTCAGGTTTGAGGTAGAAAGGTACGCTGAAATATGGAAATTTTGATGATAGGTAACATTGATATTAATTTTTATTTTCTACTTATAGGTTTTTTCAGGTTTCAACTGCCGGCATTCAAGACGAGAATGGAACTGACAGACAGGTATGTAAAGTTTTTATTTTATTTTCAGGTAATGGTGATTTTTAAGTAATTTTTATATTATTTCAAGGTTCACCCAGACGTGGACTTAATGGACTGAAAGACTAACCAGTAAAAGTCTACTGTGGTTATATGGAATTTTGATCACAAGCACAGAAATTATAAACAGGAACGGAAAGTCGGTCGCATTTTCAACTGCAAGTAGATTACGCCAACTCTTTTCCTGTTACAGTTTGTGATGTAACACGGATATTTATTCTCTTGTCTGCTACAACGTCGCATAGGTATAGCTCGGTTAAAAAAATCTTAAGTCCAAATATTTCATTTTTAAAGCCTATTATTGATTAATATTATTCATTTAATTTGTTTCAATCAACGATAAATAAATTCTCGATGATTGGAACAAATTAATTGTATACAGGGTGTTACGGTTAATTGTACCGAAACTTTTATAATGCATTTTATGGGTCTCTACGAGTAGAAAGGTCTAGTAAACTATGTTCCTAAAGTGTCCCATTTAAAAGATACAAGCTCTCAAAATCTCCCTTAAAACATCGCAATCCACGCAACTGTAAAATTTTCATTCTTCCTTGATAACAATTGTTTTCATAAAATGATCGGTTGTTTTTGAGCGCTTAAGTGATAAAAACGATTGTCGAATATAAAATAATCGTTAAGATATCGTCCGGAAGTATGAATCGCCAGATTGTGACTGTCCTTCATTTAAGGTAGACGTTCTGCTGTACCCTCAATGTGAGAGATACCAAGATACAAACAACAAACGCATTGTACTAAATTGACAATTGTATTCATAATTTCCCAAATTTATTTACAACTGTTCAAATCATTTACAACAAATGCTCGAAATGTCCATCTTGATCTCCAATGCACGTACGATAACTTCGTATAAATGATTGACAAACATTTTTCAACCCTCCTGGCGTGTTTCGAATTGTGAGACATTAATGGCCTTCGTCAACGTATTATTCATGGATGTGACACTTTTCGAAACAAGCCTAAAATCTTCGAAAAGATTAGTCGATCATTTGTACGGCGTTATCATTTTTTTGTATAGCAGCCCAATGTGGACATTTTGAGCAGGTATTGTGATGTTTTACAATTAATTAAAAGACATAATCATTATTTGTAACTGGTCTTCGCGTATCACTTTCGAATACGATTTAGCTGGCGTTATCATTAATCTAAACAA
This sequence comes from Leiobunum rupestre, assembly GCF_980474605.1. Lineage (NCBI taxonomy): Eukaryota > Metazoa > Arthropoda > Arachnida > Opiliones > Sclerosomatidae > Leiobunum > Leiobunum rupestre. The sequence continues at coordinate 103,450 of NC_143384.1, forward strand.
ATAAACGATTATTTACACATTTAGGTTTTAAGTTTATTCTATATTAACACCAATTACTTCATACCACCTACAACACGTACAAGCTTCAACAAGGCTGACTATCCTCGTAAAATTGGCGTTTGTCAGTGCCCCAGCAATCTCGACATAACCCCTCTGGCGTTTTATGGACAGTACGCCAGTTTATTACATTTGTCCTTATGATGTCCCGAAAACCGGATGGAGATAGAGATATTGACGTAACTCGGAGTGTAAAAGACGAGCAAATGTCTGATTTTATCAGAGCCAAAGTACGTCCCGAGAAGAAGTACTAAGACTTCCGTCTGGTTTTTTTAACATCCCGAGGATGAGTGTGTCAGAATTTATAGCCCGGTGTACCTAGTAACAGAGACCATACCACCGGAGGCCTATCATCATAGTGCCCTACGCCAGCGTCCCCCTAGCCCGTACAGGTGACAAATCCAGCATGGGTAGCAGAACCCTGCTACTGATGGTCTCACCTTTGACGCAAGCCACTCAACCCAGGAGAAGGTGCAGCAATGGGTGGACCAATCCCCACTTCGCACACAGCAGTGGGATTTAGAATGGATGCTATAGCAACTCCAGCCGACACCCTACCTATGAAGGTAAGGAGCCAAACCCTTTGGAAAGAGCTCCTAAAGGGGAACGACGAGCACACAGCAGCCCAAGTAACCCGGCACAGCTGGCACCGGAGATCCCGGTGGGCTCCAAAAGGCCGGGAAACAGGACCGCCGTGCCCGCATATGGAGGCTCGCCGCCCCACAGCAGGCTACCCGATCCGCCGAGGCAGCCAGTTTGCCTGGACCCTCTCCGTTAGCCTGAACCGAAGTGCAGTATCCAGCCCAAACCTGACCGAAGTCGGAGGTAAAGATAGCACCATTTGATCAGAGCTAACATCTCCCAGTGCGCCACCGCCTTATGGGTTTCAAGAGCCGGACCCCGACTCCCCGGTAAAGCCACCAGTTATTGCACACTCTAACCCGTTTAGGGCCTCCCGAGGATGAGTGTCCGTTAAGCATAAATGCGTCCGAGAGTATTTAGTATGGTTAAATATCAGCTTAATCGGGACTTATTTCTCTGCCGACTCAAACGCCACTCGATCTGACACCAGTCTTTTAGGAATCTGTTTGAATCTTTGAGCCATATTAGCTACAGAACGAATTAGACAATTTTAAAACCATTCCTTTGGAATTTTTATGACCTTTTTATCTTTAAATTTAATAATTAAAATCGTTTCAATAAATTTAAATGGCTTGTATTCAAACACATTGTACTTCATAAAGGACATTAAAGAACTTTTGCCACTGCTTATTTAAGTTTCTCCCCTTACGGATAAAAAACAATTGATAGTTTAATTAAAACAATTTGGTTCAAGGAAGAATATTGTTTGCCAGATTGAAGGTTGTGTTCCGTATTTTGGGGTAAGTAATTTGGGAGCCCATATCTCTGAAACGAAGCACTTAAGGACCCATGTTTATTTGACATTTTTTACTAAGAGACCCATACAATGCATATAGAAAGTTTCAGTATTCTCACCCGTAACACCCTGTATAGACTATAAAAGGTAAATATATTTTAGTCACACGCTAAGGCCTAAGCTTTCAGATTTGATAAATGTGTTTTCTGTATAGATTTCTACAATACATTCAAAATTTCGCAAAAATCATTACTTATAATAATAAATTTCTTATAAAATTAATGTAAATACTCTCACCAACGTCCCGTCAAATCCTGATTCGTTGGTGGAGATAAAACAAAAGGACTCGAGAATGAAAGCTTCGAGGAGGGAACTGATTTATTTACTTAAAACTTTAACTATATATACATAACCAATGTGCACTAAAAACTATAACAACGTTAAATGATAAGATTGACATGACCCAAAGGTCTATCTCCAACACATTGATTAAGTAATAAGAATTAAAATCTGCCAATGAGTGTAGAAACTGAAATTATTTGCTTGCCTCGATCAGACCATAGAACGCCGGAATGCTACCGGAAGTAAATGAGCCTAGCGCGTAGCTTTGAGACGTGAAGATTATTTCAATGCTTTGTCGAGGTCACACTTGTCATTCCTATCTATAATTACTATGTTACAAGTAACGATCAAATTATTTTTATTTTCTAGGTATGGGTTGTTTTTTCAGGTATCAACTGCCGGCAGATCTGGACAGGTATGTATATAATATTTTAAAGAATTTAAAGGTTGAGATAAATTGGCACTTAATAGACAGACAGACTGACTAGTCGACTGTGGTAAATTTTTAATTTGGATTAAAATTAATTTACACTCAAATTATTTTTCTTTTCTAGGTATTAGGTTTTTCAGACGAAGACGGATTTCACTGACAGGTATGTATTAATAGTATTTTATATTAAGATAATGGTATTATTGCAAATATTTACAATGAAAAGGGGGCAATAATTTTCGTGCAAAATTAATTTTTAACAGGTTAAAAGAAAAGAAATAGTAGAGAAATAAGCGTTTTTATATTTATTTTGATTTAAAGAAAAAGTACAGAATCTATTCAAAAATTATTAAATTCTTGTTTTCTTTAATTTTTGGTTTACGAGTTATGTTCTTGTAAAATTTGTATGGAAGCGAATTCTAGAAATCTAAAAATGAAAGCGTTAGTAAAAAAACTTAAATAAAAACACACAAACATACTTAATAGTCAAATTGTAGATCTCGACAAGTGTCCGATTATGACATTGCCTTAAACGTAGTAGGAAAAGAATTTTGTTGAAAATTTGCATGTTTTCGACTGGTTCGGATAAAAGTAATTTAGCGGAAATAAAATATATTTCAATCGATCTAGGTCGGTAGATAAAAAATAGTTTAAAAATTTAAATAACTAATATCAACATAAAAATAAAAATACCTAAAAACTAGATCTCTAATGAATTCAGCAGATTCACTTTTTGCACTTGAAATTTAATTTGGGCGTATTCGTTTAACTAAAAGAGGAAATTATTTTTTAAATTCTATTGTGGAATGGGTTTCTGAAATGAAACATGCCTCGTCCATTTTTTCAATTTTACTCGATTTTTCAAAGTGAATCACTTTTTTTGAAAATTCCAACTCCGTGGAATTTTCAAAATAGAAATCGGCGCTTGCCTTCGACGAGATCGCTCCATGAACGGATTCATTTGTCTTTAAATCTTTTGGCAGATAAGCATTGCTGTTGCCGTGAATATTTTCATTTTCCTCTTCTTTAACATATGCATCACAAATTTTATTTTCTTTCGACATCGTTTCATCCGCATTGAAAATGTTTGATTTGTTTTCAATTTTATGGAGTTCTCTCTTAGGTTCATTTAAGCTAAGCCAAAATTTATTTTGAATAGTTTTCTTCTGCTTGTTTAATTCCGTTGGTATTAACGAGGACGAAGGTAAATTAATCTAAGTGCCCAATTTTACATTGGACGACGAATAAATTAATTAAAAATGAATCAATTAAACAGTTTGAATGTTTGGTTTTGAATACGTAGCTAGATTTATGTTTAGATATTCTAAAAGATAGACATGCAAATTAAAAAAAATTGGCAGTTACCGTCTGGAAGTCTTCCGTTTTGGCAACATTTGAAAATATCGGCAGTTCAGAAATCTTTTTACAATTCGATTCCTTTACTATCTATTTAGAAAAATGATATAAGTTAAATTAAGGTATTGCCAAACCATATGCTCATCTAAGCTATAATAATTATCTCATTTAACCAGATTTCGATCTTCCTTATTCTGATTATAAGAATCTTCAGACTCCGACGCACTATTGCTCTAATACAATAACGAAATTTAGTTTATTAAAAAATGTTTATCCGTCGGTTTAACTATAAAATTAACAATATTACTTTTTTTCCTTCAATGACTTTGTGTGTTTGGGGGAAAAACCCTTTTTTGATGACGATACACACTACGTTATAAAAAAACTAGGAATTAGTTTCTTATAAGAGTATAAAAAGGTTTTAAGATTTTAATTACCATCTTTTTTTTAATAGGATAAATATATTCCAAAAATCGGGTTTTTAAACTAACGGTACTTCGGTTTTGAAAATGACCATTGCTCAGAAGGTGCTGATGTACAACGTTCCACAAAGCATCACTAGAAATACCTGGACCGTCTAGAGATTTATGTATTCTCAAAACTGTTTCGCTTATCATCTTGTCGTCACTGGGGGTATACTTTTGTCTTTTGCGAGAAACTGAACATCTTTTCAACAAATAAATAAAAAACTAAAATATTAATAAAGAGGACGTATGATTCGGAGTGGTATATTTTTGTAAAGTAATTTATTAATTTATTAATTTTATTTAATTTTAAAGTGGTAATAATTTTAATTTACTTCAGGGGCTCTGATCGGACTTTTCCAACTATTTGAACGTTTTTAGCCTCTGTCTCTACGGCCTTTCGACTCACGTCTGCTGGCGCCAGTACAGAATCATTTTCTTTGATACTTTCTTTTGAATTTGTTTCTGAGTTATCTTGTATGTTAGGAGAGCTCATCGGTAAATATTTGCGGATTGTATCATCGATAGAAGTGTTGAGAATTTTACTTTTCAATTTGTTGGGTAACACAAAAATATTTGCGCAGCTTTCGTTACTCATTTCAACTATTTAAACATGCAATGAGTGATACGCCCTTTAGTCAAACGGAATAAAAAAAGACAAATAGAATAACCTGTAAAAAACTATTAAAATAAATGGGAAATAACTAACTCGCATTAACCTTTTATCATTTAAGAAAAATAAATTTGAAAGTTACAAAAGAAAAAGTTAGAACAATGTAGGTTACCCGTTAACTTTGTGATTTAAAATTCCCTGCAAAAATTCAGCATAACAAATACGATATGAAATAAGCGAACACCTTTATAATTGAGTTTTAAACGTACCACAATTTTTTTGAATACCTGGTAGAAATATGTAGTGTTTGAACAAAAGTGAAAAGAAATAACGTTAAGCGATACTTTTATTTGAATGAACTGTTTATGGGAACAATAAATGTAAACTTAACATGCACGAGCAACTGCTTATTTCTATGAACTGCCTACATGTGGTCCAAAAATAGACAACAAATTCTAACGAAAGCAATCTATCTTAAAGAAAAATCTAGAGTTATAAATAATCTACTTACTTCTTAATGCTTTTGGGCTTTGATAAACACTTTTAAGAAAATTTAGCAAGAACGAAAGTGAAAATAAAGTATGGTACACGTTATTTTTATCATACACCGTTTTTGGAAGAAAAAAATCGAACTTCACCTGCCAGCGCCTAACGAATAAATGATTTTAAGCGTGTTTTCGACCCGCCAAAGTTTTCATATTTTGAGTAAGAATTGAAAGTAAAGTGGGTATTGTCGAACTTTTCTTTCCCTTGCTTGTGGTTAAAGTAAATATGAAAGGAAAACAAACAAAAAGGGAAGTTACTTTTACTTAACTTTCATTCTTTTTGTTTTAAGCCTTTTCCACTATTGTGTGAATGAATAAATAAGTAATTAAATTGTGTGGAAAAAGTGTAAATTGTCTTCACTTTCGTTTATTTAAAGATAAATAGAAAGGCTTAAGAAACCGAAACGAAAGTGACCTTCATTGCACTGTATTTCTTTAGGAGAACGACCGATCGAGCTTAAGACGCTAACGACCCAAAGATTAAGTAAATACTGTAATTGGGTTAGCGTATGTTTCTTTTTAAGAACCTGGTACAAGAAAAAGCCCAAAACATATTTGTAAGTTTTATTGAAAAATAGAACTTATAAAAAGAATATATTACAGAAATAGATAAGCAAAAGTTATATATCCATGAAATATCTTTCACTAAAGTAATTTTTTACTGATAATCGAAGAGTTACTATCTTCATCTATTTATATAAAATGCTGAAATACATCAAAATACAGATCTTCGTAAAATATTTCTTCCCACATTGCTTAAGCAAAGTACAAGTTTATAACGAGTAGGATTTTTTGTAAAATATATATAGAGATAAAACGTAAATTTTACGCTGAGCGAGTGTTATGTACAGAGGAAATTATATATTTATTTAATTAATTCATTTTCCTTTCATTAATTTGAAACTTTCGCCGCTTACTCCCGCATTAACAGATTGTATTTCAATTAAATAACTTTTCTACGAGGGGCTACTAGATTTATTAGATAAATAGTTAAATATGATTTATTTTGTAGGAATTAATTGTTTAATTCAAACAACGCAAATTTTTAACGAAAAAGATTTATTATGAATATTTGAAAACCTGTTCATTAGCAATATTACGGAGAAGGCTGATGAAAATTTTCAGTTACGACCCAGAGACAATCTTTTGTTGCTATTGGAAATAAAAACATTGTATTTTGTTCGTTTAAACGCGCTTGCAGTGTTTCAGCAAACGTAATGACCAATAATTCCAATTGTTTTTCATTTATGTGTTGCTTGATTAATTTACGGAAAAAAACTAGGCCTTTTACCCCGTTGAAATAAAACTTATCCATATTGAAAAACAAAACACTAAATATATCCGACGGTACCAGAAAAGTATTTGTAAAAAACTTTCTGAGGAAGTGAGTACTTTTTAACGTGATGTGATCTTCCGAAATTCGATTGTAAGAAAACTTAATGCATTTGCAAATTAGTTCGATAATAATTTCGCACAAAGTTATACGGCACCGGTGGATATGAAGGTTCGTAACTATTACGAAGATATCATTAAATAAGAAACCAACATTAATTCCTTTATTATTCAAGTGGAAGAGGTAGTTAAATTGAGGATAATAAAAAAGCTTCCCGTTATCCGTTACCACTAACGCGCCATCGCCGATTACAGGAAAATTATTTCCTCTTCTTTCAACGAATCGATTCTGAATGAGTCCAATTTCCATGCATAAATCGTAATTGTGACCCACACCCTCACTATATTTAGTTTTTACGCTTATAATGTAGAGTATGAACGATATAGCGGCTTCACCGGCTTCGCAGCTTATTAAGTCTTGAGCTGTTATTTCGAGAAAATCTAGATTTTAATTCAGAAGCAACTGATCTAATCTTTCGAGGTGATGTTTAACTAAAGCTGAATATGGTAAAAATATTGACTCACAACGCCATTTTAACGTTTCTGGGTGTATTTCTTTTAGGGTATCGCACGAAATCAAATTAAAATTAATGACCTGAGTTTTACAGTGCAAAACCGCTTCTTCCAATTTCACAAAAACGTTACAAGAACATACTAGTTCGAGTCTCGCGGTGCTGGTTTTTAATTCCAAAAAATCAAAAGCTGTCTTCTCGAGAAAATCTAATTCTTTTCGAACCAAGACGCATTGTTTTTTTATCTCTCGGTTTTCAATTTGGGTAAATTTCCGCAACGAGACTGAGGCGGCTCTTAGGAAAAGTTTTGATGCACACGGTTCTTTAAATGGAGGTTTTGGATTACTGTGGCAATGCTTGTGCGAACTCGAATAAAACTTAGTCTCGGTAATTGCGAATCTCTCCCGGTTTAATTCCCGCCTCCTGTTAAAATAATAATTTCCATATGTATAAATCATGTTGGGGTAGTACTCGTGTGATGGCTTGCCCAATATCTTAGTAATAGCGTCTCTCGACCATAGAAGATATTTTTCGTTTTTTTACTGTCGAAAGAGATGTGTTAAAGCACTTCTACTACAAATTCAGGGTTAATATCCCATTTCCGATTCGTAAAATAGTCGATATGACAGCTTTGTCCCGCTGATACTGATTGGAAAATAAAATTAAAATTCAGAGAATTTTGCGCGATCGAATTCCGAAGCCCGACACTGAATTGTTCGCCTATAGCTTGAAAATCTTGTAGATAGACTTTAAGTGTTGTTTTAGTAGTTGAATTCGTAAAATTTTCCACTAGCTGCCGAAATTGCTGAAACGTTTCACTCTCCTTTGAAGTGTTTAATGCATTTTCTAACGAGGAGTTCACAATTTCGAGCAATAACTTGTAATCAAGGAAATTCTCGGGAGTGTAAAATACTAGACTAAGAACGTTGTCGCATATTTCAAAAAGTCTTATTGTGAAAACGTATTCATGATCAGATAACACTCTAGAGCCTTTAACCGCCCTAGAAGCTCTTTCTTTTTTAACTCGGAGTGGGAATAGTAAAATTGGACAGCAAGTAAAAACCGTCTAATTTAATTTCGGTTTTAAAGTTTTCAGCGTCCGTAATAAATGTTCTATCTTCGGCTATGCCTAAACATCCAAGTTCCACTCCTAGCACCACTCGAGGTAATAGCCGGCCATCGATCGACGATGGATCATTCATCTCTTTAAAATCATCTACCTAAGATTAAACGAACAAAAAACATTTGTTTTGTTTTAAAAACGGCCTAAGTATAAACTTTTGTAACGTAACGTTAATTCAATGACGCAATAAAGTTTTAAATGGTTAAAATGATTTTTGAGCAACTTTTATAAAAATAACGAGAAGACTAATTCTGGGCGCTAATATTAAGTAGAATAAATAATATAAATGTTATACAGCTGGACCTTCAAAAGCCAAAGTGTGTGGTTGAAAAAAAATCTGGTCAGTGTATTGCTTTTAAATGAGATCGTGTTAAAGTGACTACATTGTATTAAAGATAGAAGATAAGAGGGGATTGACTTACATTTCTTTCCCTTGCTTATGTTTTTAAGTAAAATTGAAGAGGAAAGGAACCAAAAGGAAAATAACTATCAATTTACTTTTCTTTCTGATTGCGAGTAGGTAGAATTATGCAAAATTTTGAAAGTGACCCGTTAAACAACAGTCTTTAGGAGGAGTGCGACTGGTGTATTCCAAAACTAAGACGTAATTGATAATGATCTTACCTGTAGTTATTAAAATGAAATAAGACCAAAAGGAAGCGACTTTCATAGTATTTTCTTTCCGATTTCAAAAAAGAACATAGAGAGAGGTGGGAAAAGACTGAATTTGGTTTCCCTTACGTATGCCAAAATTTAAATTGAAAAATAAAGAAACCAAATAGAAAGCAACTTATTTATTTTACTTTATTTCGAGTAGATATAGAAAGGAAATTTGGCACCGCGTAAGTTGAGGTCACTCCTGTATGTTTTATTGTTAATAAAAAAGGAAAGAAACCAAAGTAAAACAAACTATATTTTCACTTTACTTTATTTCTGATTCTAGTAGCTGTAGAAAGAAGAGAGGATTGTTTCAGTCGCTTGTGTATGTTTATTGGTATTAAAAAAGAAAGAAACCAATATAAAATCTTTCAAGTTTTCTTTACGTGTTCGATTAGATATGAAAATGAAAGCGACCAATATTGTCCAAAATTTATGATCCTTCGTATTCCAGAACTAGACAAATATCAAAGTTGGTAAAATTTAGGCTAGAAAAGGTTGCCTCGAAAAGGGTTTTTGGCTTACGCGTAGTCCTATTCTAGTTCTTTTATTAAGCCTTCTACCGTAGTGTATGACGTCACTGTTTCGGAAAATGCAGCCTTCTCCAAAATTACAGGTGACGTCCCCTGCTTCGGCCAATAATATTTTTGTATTCGTACACGAGATCCCCTTTGACAAAGATAACAAAATAACATAGTATTTGGTCATCGATTTTTCGGACGTTTCAAAGTATTAGGACCATCGAAGAGGTATTTGACTGTGCTTTGAATTACTTTAACGTATTCCCTTATCGTAGATATACGCAACGGATATTAGTGAACTTTTTAATACTGAAGAACGCAAGAAACCCCGCCGTGAATATAAATCAATTCACCCTTTCACTGTAACCGAAATAAAGGTTCTTAATGATCTACTCTTTAATCAGTCGCGGCTGAAAATCTAGAAGGGGTAAGCGTAAATTTTGCTCACACTCCAATAAGGTGAAAAAAAAAGATATTTTCTAAAGTGGACATCTCACCAGTGACCTTGCCCATTTTTTCGCCTTAGATCCCACGCTGTATAAAAGTACTGTTTAAGTTAAAAACGTGCGAATTTCAGAACACGTTTTAGGAAATTTGATTTTTGAAAGATAACTAAAGTGAACTATATTTTACTTTCGTCCGACTTTACTTTGCTTTTAAATAAACGTCAAACAAAGTAATTCGCTTGCGTTGTAGAAATTACAACTAGCTACAAACTCCGTTCAGCAACGTCGCCCGTTTTTTTGGGAAGAAAAGGAAACTAAAGTTGGGAAAAAGTAAGACATTTTTAACTTTCTTTTGAGAAAACAGTAGCTCTTTATGTTAAAAACGAAACGTCAAGTGATTATTTTATTCATATTCTACTGTCGACACCGTAATTGACCAATTTTCATTAGAGCTATCCAGGCTGGTGAATTTTTTGAATTCACAAATTTTACACGCTTCTTAAATAATGTGATTTTAGTGTCCTCTGATTACGCAAATACAAAACTACCCTGAGACTAACTCTGACTACTCGAGTCATTCTACTGTAATTAACAATATTTAATTTTATCTAAAAGTAGAGATGTGTTATGCTTATAAATATATTTAATCTATAAATAAATTGAATTTTTTTTCGCATTCGGCTCAAGCGTAGGTTTGTGTGAAATAACAAAAAATATAAAAATTACTTGCTCGCTAAAATAAAATTGTCTGCAAAAATATAATATAAAACGTAAGCAGCACATTAGGATAATTTTGAGATTTTTTAAAGTGGGTGAAACTTGGAGATATACATGGGAGGTTGAAGTAAGAAATTTTTGTCCAGCATCGTATATAGCCAGTAAATTTCTTTCTTAAATTGCTCCCCAAAATTCCCTTCCTTGTTACGCCACTTTATATTTATAACTGTAATTCAAAAACTATGGCACATCCAAATCTATATTTACCCTTATGAACTAAATAAGGTTAACTAAGCCATTCTTTATGTTAAGTAACAATATTTTTATGGTACGTCTGATGATCGAAATAAGATCTTTTATTCGGTTTTTACTTTTATTTATTTCAAAGATGAACTTAACCAATAATCCACCGAAGAAAAGGCGCGTGAATCTAAAAAGCCAAAGGTCTTTTTTTGAGTGCTTAGATTCAGACACATCTCTTACCAGACCAAAATCACCAACAGCAACCTTGCAAAAATCGAAACCCGAACTTCCTCCACATTTAAATAACCAGCTCTCTTCCAAACCTAAAACACATACCCAAGAACCTAATTTTCATTTACTCGATGGGTCGATCCAGGAGTTGTCTCCCGATTTCGCAAAGACTTCTTAAAAATTATCAGAGTACGTCGTCTAAAGATTGAATTTAAATAGTCTAAAATGTTTAAAATTAAAAAGTTATATTATTGCAGCTTTAAGGCCAGAAGTCGAAGGCACAATTATACTAAAAAAGAGGACGATATATTAAGAGAAGAAGTTTTTAATATTTACGGTGCTTTTGAAGGAGCAAATGTTACATCACCACGTTTGTGGTTTAACATTCAAGCATCCCTCCAAAGAAAAGGTTTTTTCGCAAATCAATCTACAGAAAGCTTAAGGTTGCACTATCTTAAGAAAATTAAACCTAAATTGAAAAATAATTGATGGATAATATTTATTTTACTTAATTAAGAGATTTATAAAATGATTAAAGTAAAAAGTAATTTTTTTGGCTTACTTAGAAAATTTATTTGGAGTTGAAACGAAACGTAGTTTAAAATATTTTAAGAAAATCAATATACTAAAATAACGAAAAATACCAATACACACGTAACTAAGATAGAGTAAAGTACTTTCTACGGCTGATGTTATTAGAAATATCAAAGTGAAAGGAAAGTTTGTTTCGTAACACTTTCTTCAGAACATACAACTGAAACTTGCGCGGTAAGTCAAAATAAACAATTCACCCAAGATAACGCAATCGAACCTTCCCATAACTTCACCATAGCCTAACTTATTCTAACCCAAACTAACCCAACCTAACCCAAACTATCCCTAGCCAACCTTACCTATATGGTCTTATATGGTCTTATATGGTCTTATATGGTCTTATATGGTCTTATATGGTCGTATTGCTGTAACCTAGGATTTTCGCAAATTTCATAAGCCCTAACCTAACCTAACCTAACAAATACGAGACGCAATTAATATTCCACACTGAAAACATATTATCTCACCGCTGTGAGGATCTTGAAGAGGAAACACCAGAAAACTAAGTACTTTTCATGCAAATTGCAAATTAGTTTTTATTAAAAATTTCCAATTTTGGCTTATTGAACGCGCATCAACTTTAAGTGAAAATTATCATTCAAATAACTTACTTGGTGCCATCAATCAGATAAAACCTTTTTCGGGTTTCAGCACATCCGCCGCTCGGTTCGCAAAATCGACACATATTAGCTTAAACAACAGATAATTTACTTAAATGCTTACCGCCTGCATTATCTGCCCTGTAAAGACCTGTTAATCATTCGCATAGTCTCTTCGTTGCCAAATAGATTGTGTGGTTTTTGCTCCTGGGATAAAGTTATTTATTTTAAAATTGAACTCTCCTTTGCAGGGTAATTCGTACCTTTTTTAACACCTTGTTACCGGTTCCCGAGCTCCCTGTAAAATATCAAGGTAAATCTAAATATCTAAGCTAAACATCAGGGAAATGAAAAGTACGTTATATTTATAAATTTATTTTCCATGTCTTATATTTTAAATAACGTCTATCTAGAATCCGTTCTAAGGCTTCACTTTATACAGGGTGTTACGGATAAGAGTACCGAAACTTTTTATATACATTCTATGTGTCTATATGAGTAAAAAATGTGTATTATTCATGGGTCCTAAAGTGCTTCGTTTCACAGATATGGGCTCCCAAAAATCTATCCTAAAATCGGGCACAGCCTTAAATCGGTTTAACTATATTCTTCCTTGAACCAAATTGTGTTCAGTAAACTATCAATGGTTTTTTTAACCGTGAGGGGAAAAATTCAATAACAAGTGGCAAAAGTACATTAATGTCCTTTTAGAAGTAAAATGAGTTTTAAAACAGAGCCATTTTAATTTAATGATACGATTTTAATTATTAAATTATTATTATTATTATTATTATTAACGAAGGGGGTGAAGGGCTAAGGACATGGCCGTTCGCGCACGTCGACCAGAGGTCCATTGTGCAAAAATTTAAAGATACAAATGTCATAAACATTCTAAAGGAATGGTTTCAAAATTGTCTAATTCGTTCTGTAGCTCATATGGCATATTGGTCTAAGAACGCTTATAGCACGGACGGGCTCAATAAAAATGGTTAGAAGCTCAAAGAATCATCCAGGCAGTAGATTCCTAAAAGACTGGTGTCAGATCGACACAAAGTTTAAACATTGTTTTTTTGGTGATTGGCATGTACAAATAATTTTTCAACTAGTCTTACCAAATAGACGAACGATTGAATCTTTGAACTTCTACACCAATTAGCGTTCTTCGACGTGCCATATTAACCACATAACGAATTAGACAAACTTTAAAGCATTCTTTTCGAAATCCTATGACATTAGTATCTCTATTTTCGATAATTAAAATCGTTCGTAACGGCAAAATGTTTTTATTTTATCTGGAACCATGTCAATAAAATTAAAATGGCTTTGTCTTCAAACTCATTTTACTTCTAAAAGGACATCAATGAACTTTGGCCACTTGTTATTAAAGTTTCTCGCCTCACTCATAAAAAGAATTGGTAATTTAATGAAAACAATTTGGTTCATAGAGGAATATTGTTTGCCAGATTTAAGGCTGTGTCCGGTTTTTTGGGAGCCCATATCTCTGAAACGAAGCACTTTAGGGCCCATGTTTGTGAGACATTTTTTACTCATAGGGAACCATAGAATGCATATAGAAAGTAACACCCTGTATAATTATTTTCCCATGTTAATTTCGATAATTTAAATAATAGAAATTAGTTTATTATTTGAATAGGATTTTATTAAAATTAATATCATTTTTAAGGGACGCACCTTAAATTTAAGGGTTCTACGTTAATTTTCAAAAGTATTTCATATTTCAAAAAACCAATTTCTAGAACTATAGATTCCTCGTAAATTTTAATTTTAATTTCCATAGATTATATCCTTTCGACTTCGGTTTAATTTTTTTCAAAATTGATGATTTTTAAAAATCTATTAAAATGCTTCGTACTATCGGACGAATGAGCTTAGATCAATCCATCAAGCGTAGCCTTTTCTTTATAAACTCCTATTGTTTAAACTATTTAAAGTTAAATATATTTGTAAATTTGTAGAAAACAAGCCCATAAAAAGACGTGCGAACATTGCATGTCCAATTTGCCAAAAGCTTACTTCCGGAGATCTGCCTAGACATCTAAGACAGAACCATAAGGAATTATCAGAGGAAAGGCGAATTGAACTTAATCATCTCGGACGAGATAAGTTTTTTAGTGGAATTTCGAAGGGAAATTTAGATGAATCAACAATTCCACCTCCGTTAGCTGAGCCACAAAATAAAACCTTCAAGGAAGTTCAACTAACTGTAATACGCGAATTGATTTCTGAAAATCACCTAAAGGGAATTGAAACAAGTAACTTTCTCATTTATAAACCATATATTAAAAATAATTCCATGTATACAAATTAAAATATTGGTAATAATTAATTTATTTATTATTCATTTACTATATGAAATTAATTTTTAACTTATTTTGCTATATTTAAAGTTTAAAGGCAACCCCTATTTAATCCAATTTCCGTATAATTCTTTAAGCTGTACTTGCTGTTCTCAATCACGTTGGGGTGACGGTGAAAGATGAAATGAGTTTCTCTTCAGAAGCCACTGAATTAGAGGAGTTCTTAACTAGCCGAGCGAGCAAGAGAAAACTTGTCAGCGGATATATAGGTATTTCGAAAAATTGGTTTTCGTTGGGTGAAAAATTAATATTAAATTTTTTTACGCATATTTAATGCTTCTTTTCATATTTTAATCAATTAACTTATGGAGTTATTCTCCTTTTGCCTTCAGCCGAACATCAGAAAGGAATCCTAGAGCCCAGTACCTCCGCGTATTCATCCAGTCGTTCAAATCGAAGACGAATCATCTTGGATTCCTCGGGTATTATACTTTAACTAATATTAATATTTTTTGATTAGTGAAGTTGAAAATTCGACCATATAAATTTATTTTTTATTCGTACTGGAAGTAAGCTACCAGTAAGGCACATTTGACTAAATCCAGTTCAAACCGTAAAACTTCAAATTGTGGAGTCGACCTTAAAGAAAATAATTTAATTTAACCGTAGAACCCTCTTTAAGCTAACGGTCGTGATATGTTCTTATGTTTGATCTTAAAAAGTATTTAACTTCTAAGATCAAACGTTAAATTATAGTTTCGCTACCATTTTTGGAGTATAAAGTTTTTCAAACGCTTCCCTTAATATGCTAATTGTTCTTTAGAATAAAATGCTAATTAGCCCAACAATAAATTCAGCTTTTTGTATTAAGCGCTTAATTAAAAATTAGTAAATAATTTATTTGGTTTCTTTTTTAGATGACGATAGGGCAGAAAAAGCAATCCCGGCAACGTCCCCGAACGAAAGTTCCGTTTCACAAACATCGAAAAAAAAACAACAAAAAATTGCCGTTGTTTGAAAGTTCAAGCAGCTCGGATGATCTCGGAGAACCCCTTCAATTAATGATGAACACTAACGACCAGTTAGAGGAAGTAGTAGATAAATCAATATCAGTCAAATGGGGGAAGGGCCCAAGAAAAGTTATGCAAGAAAAGGGGTTTTATGAAGGCTTTCCGAAAGAAACACCCATGTTGCAACAATTCGACCGATTTATGAAAAACGCCGAAAACAACAACCACGATAGTAAGTTTTCAAAATGCGGTTGTGGTTAGTGGTTATAATTAGCTTAAACTTATATTTATTTTTCTGGAGTCCTATACTTTTGCCCAGGAGATATAGCAGTATAAGTGAAAGCAAATTTTTTTGAAGTTTACTCATAAGTTATAATCAATAAGAAATTGGCAGTTGAAGTAGATAACACGACGAAGAAATGAGTGTTTAGGCAATAGTTAACCCTCAAAAATAAAGGATCGGCGATCAACCGATTCTCTGGCGGAGCCCTTTACCCGAATCCTTGGCGGAGCCCTTAACTCAATTTCCTGGCAGAATCCTTAACCCGAATCGTTGGCGGAATCCTTAACCCGAATCACTGGCGGAGCCCTTTACCCGATTCCCTGGCGGAGCTCTTTACCCGATTCCCTGGCGGAGCTCTTTACCCGATTTCCTGGCGGAGCCCTTTATTCGATTCCCTGGAGGGAGCCCTTTACCCGATTCCCTGGCGGATCCGTTTATCCGATTCCCTGTAGTAGATTATATGACGTCGAAATTAGTGTGTAGTCTTTAGTTAACTCATTTAAATAAGCAATTTCCGTTTAACTGATAAATTAAATATCTTTCTCAATCAACTTCGTTTTTCGCGTTTTTCGAACTTGTAAATTGCTGAACTTAAACATGATATTCCTCTTTATTAGATTGCAGAAAAATTCACATTTCTCATGTGTCGAAAATAATGAAATTTTTGGCCAAAAAAATAAACAAACCAGACATTTTCGACCCAAGGCTTTTAATGGAAGTTGAGCATATCCATGATTTTCTCAATGAGTTAAAGACTTGTGATGTATATTACTTTCTACTTTTACAATGTTTTTCATGTACATATAACGTTAGCTAATTGTATTTTTAGTTTAAACCACCAAGCATAAAGGATGCCCTTCAACGATTTGTGGTGTTTCTCAAAACTGCAACAGGAACTGTTCATAGTGGTATTTCTTACTTTTTGTAGGTAATCATTTTAAACTCTAATGTGAAATATTTTACAGATGAGGAATTTTACAAATTCCTGCAACATATGGAGGATTATATCATTCCTACGCTTAGACGAGGCAATTCAAGGGGAATCACTAATTATGTTACACAAAAATTTTTCAAAACTTTGGTTAACAAGGAAGTTCCAGAAATGGTTTATACTGCACAATTTTTTTCAAGTGCAGTTATTCAAACCAAAATACAGAGCGCATTAACAGAATGCGAAAAGAGCTTTAATGTGGAAGCCTTTTGTTTGTCAAGAAGGTTATTTTTCATTTTTAATATCTTTATTATTATGGGGGTTTTAATTAGAATTATTTAATATAATAAAATCTTGGAAGTGTTTTGAAAATAGTTCATAGCTCAAGTGGCACGAAAGCATTGCTACCACTCTCCCACGCAATGTAACCCGGCCAACTGAATTAATGGTTTTAAAAGTCGCTTTCTGACTTAGGCCTAAGATGGTGCCTTGGGGATTATTATCACTGATAATTATTATAAAAATAAAAATTAGTAGTTAATCTAGGATTCGTTGAATTATAGGGTTAAATAATCTGATAGGGCTAAGTAGTTAAGTAGTCAAAGTTATATTAGTAAAGTTAGTTGGATTTGTTTGGTTGTAAGGATAAGAGTATGATTATTCCGATTGTTATTTAAATATGGTTTTTATAATTGTCGCTTGTTAAATTTAATATCAAATGGTTTTTTTAGATGGTTGATGCTCTACTTGGCCCAGAGCAACGGTCAAAGAAGTGGAATTCCACAAAACTTAACCTGTAACGAGTATGAAAAAGGTACATGGGTGGACGATGGTGGACAAAAGCGTTACATTGCATATGTCGAAAAATATAAAACATGTACCACCATCGTCGGGAAAATCGTTATTGATGAATTCATGAAACCTATATTTGACCGGTAAAGTAACATTAACTATGAGCAATAGTTTTAATTATTCATCTTATTTTAAAATACTGGTTTAAATAAATCATTAGATACTTAGCGATCAGAAACGATATGCCGGGCAATTCCAATAGCGTAACTTTTTTTGTAACTAAAGAAGGAAGAGCGGTTAAAAACGCTTCCAAAGAAATTTCAAGGTAACACCATTAGAAAATTTTAATTGGATGTGTTTTTTTTATAAAAATAACCGTATAGACTACAAGAATCCGAAGGTCTTACGCGAATGACCTGCACTGAAAATCGCAAAGCCATTCAATCAAAAATGGTAAACCATTCCGAAACCGACCAAAATCTTGTACATGGTTTGTTGGCGCACTCAGCCTCCACAGCCAAACGCGTATACCAACATGATACAATTGACAAAATAAACGAGCAGGTTTCACTTCTGCGATCCATTCAAAATGGTACAAATTTTTTGTTTCGGAATATTATTTGACAATAATTTTTTTTTTAAATTATGTAATTTATTAGATGTTGCAATTCCTACTTTAAACATCGATCCTCCTGGACTTAAAGCTAACGTGGAGTTCTCCGATTCAACGTAAGATAATGTCACTTGTTGATCGATATGCCAAAACGAAACTGTTACAAAACGGAGAAATATAGAATTACAAACCAATTTTTCGGTTTCTAACTTCTCTTACTGTTTAGAAAAAATATTTAACACTGATTCCCTGGCGGAGCCCTTAACCCGATTGCCTGGCCGAGCCCCTTTCCCGATACCCTACAACTATGACTCAAGGTATATACAATATTTTTTTATTTTTTTATTTTTAAAAAATTTAATTTATTTTTTTAAAATAGGACTCAAATCTCAAAGTTTTAATTTTGTGAATTAGTGCTTCGACATTTTTTATTTGAAAACTTTATTTGTGTGTTTTTTTTTTAAATTTTTTTAATTGTTTATTTTGTAAAGGTTAAACAATTTAAAAAAATGTTTATATTTTTTATTTAAAATGTTTTATTTTTAAAGAGTTTAAGTGTTTTTAAACATGTTTTCGAAAATAACTAGCTTTATTAATTTAATTCAGGCGGTGGAGGCTCTTTTTAATACTTGATAATCTACCTCTTCTTTTTTAACTAGCTTTATTAATTTAATGTTTTGATTGGTGCAAAGACCTTTTTTTCTATATTACACATCCTTTGTTTTCATCTTTTTTATACAATACATTTTCAAGAAATTGTTTTATTCTTATCTTTTTGACATGCATCTAATTGTTTGGTTAAATTAATTGGTTGATATAAATATATTTTTTTGTTTTTATAAAAATTAGATTTTTTATATATTTTATTATTATTATTATTATTATTATTATTATTATTATTATTATTATTATTATTATTATTATTATTTAAAAAACGTCTTGAAAACTTATTGTTTAAAACTGATATAAACGAAGTTCCTCTGGCATACAATCTATTTCTCATTTCAAACTACCCTTTGGTCATTTATTATTCTTATTTTTTTTATATCTTCTATATACTTTTTTCTATACTAATATCGTGTTTAAACTATAGTGTTTGATTTTCTTATTTATGGTTATTTTAGTAATTGTTAAGTATATTAACTGAAATTTTATAAGTACATTTTGTACTTTGTCGTTTAAAAGTAAATATAATTGTTTTTTATTAATTTGTTTAAAAAAACTTTTTTGAGAAGGATAGGGATAATTAGTTAACTTTAGTTGTAATACAAAATTAATAATTATTCCCAAAGGCAATATTTTTTAAATTTTAAAATATAGGTCAGGCTTAAACTATAAAATCTTAATGTAAAGGATTTTTACCAGGATAAATCTAGAATCAAGATGCCTGGTGAATTCTATCTAAAGCCTGTAGTTTCTTTGCCGCGAACGTTAAAATTTCTCTCTCTTCGAGTAGTAAGAATGTATAATCTTTTTAAAAACTAACTATTTGTACAGAATTCGAAGAACGTTGTTTAAAAACTGTATTTCTAGAATCTAAAACAGTAATCGAACCATATGGTTCGATTGAGTTTAAATGCCCCTTTTTTAAATATCCTTTTAAGTTAAATCCCTTATTTTTTGTCGCACCCTACGGATCGCGAATTGAACAATCGCAAAACTTTTGTTCTTTTTCTGCGCATGATAAAAGTTTCAAATGTTATCGTCCAGGAATTGTGAACGATAATTTATTATCCCATTGTAGGGTAATGTTATTCGGCTGGTTTAGCTAGGAAATTCTTCAATTATCTAACAAATATATGCAGATATTTTGTAATACTAGTCAAATTTCGTGGTGGAATCACAAGAATTTAAAACAGTTTGAGTCTGAACTTCACGTGTTAGATCAAATTCAACATGTTCCCAGCAAACACAAACACGTCCTATGGACATCCGATAGACGTCACACTCGGATCTTGCCTTCGTCCGAAGGACATCCCAAAATCCGGGGTTGACGTCGGTTGGACGTCAAAGGACGTCCAAATGTCCGGGTTGTCTATAGCCGTAGTACGTCCCGGGGACGAGTCCCCTGGATGTCTTTCTATAAAACCTAGAGATGTCTTTGGGCCTTTAATTTGGTTCAATCATGGCTCAATAGGGATAAAACTAGGACGTTCAATGATAACGTATTCTGAACAAATAATTTAAAAAGCCAAACTTGATATTAAAATTTTATTCAAAACATTAAAATACAAGATAATGGAAAAATCCAGCAACAAGTGTACAATTTGATTGTAATAACACGAACTCTGCAAGTATTAGCAGTTAACATATAAATTACAAAACTTATATAGTTATTTAATTTTTATATAACAAAAAAATTTCGAACTAAACTATTAAAAAATTAAATAAACTTCCTTATACAAATGTAAAAAAACAATAAAATTAATTTTTAAATCAGAAGTTGAATTCGTTTCCCTATCTCGCAATTAACTAATTAGCATTTTAAATGGCGAAAATAAGAAAAAAATTAAAAACGATATCAAAAGTAAATAAGTTGAAGTATTTGGTGGGGTCACATATTACCGCCGATATCTCGGTCCGAGCTTGTCCGATCGTGTCGAAACTTGTTGGGATGATAGACTGAGGCTTAGGATTTGTGGACAGGGGTCAAGCATCGAGGTCAAAGGTAATCTTCAAGGTGAAATTTAGGGTTAAAATTAAAATGTTTTTTTTTGCATTTTTTCAAGGTCAAAAACTGGTTTTTTGATAAAATTGGGGGTCATTTTGGCGGCCATCTTGGATTTACATGTTCAAATATGAAATATCTCTACTAATTATGCATTTTTTAGGTCGCTATCAATTTTTAATATTTTCCGTATTGAACACATAATAGTATTAGGAACTTTCTAATTTATATTGAATACATTGCCACTATACGAAATATTTACATATATTAAACAAGGTCGGTTCGCGCTAATGAAATTTAATAAACGTTTTAAGTTATTAGATTGGTATAATAACAAACAAAACATTTACTAAATTATTTATAAACTGAAAATGTTTTTCAAATATATTATGTCATTTAAACAATGATCAAACAAATCCCTTACGTCAAATGAAGAATGTAATAGTATTATGTAAATTTATAACGCTACCAAGTAAAACGGTTTTAAATGTGCATTAGATGGCCAAGTCGATTTATAGTCCACCTGTATTCATCCATACAACATTATAAATATAACAATTAAAATATAACTTAACATTTTTAAAAACAATACAAAAGTAAATTAATTAAAAATTAAAAAATGCAGCCGATACATTTAAGCGATCATACAAAATAGTAAGAAATCAATTTCATTACACGAAACATCGTTAATTTGTTTGATTTATAATACATTTTTAACTGTCTGCTACGTTTTACATTCTGTGATGTTAATATGTTAATTTTTGGGTTTAGTTATTTAACAATTAATCTAGTTTACATCTAAAAAAACTAACTTATACCGTCAATGTGTTTCTTATTTGAATAAAATTGATAATAGAACTTTTTTACAAAACTCAAAAATGAATAATACAATGTTATAAAATAATTTTCAACTCTGAACCTGAAATTAAATATTTTTGTCAAATTGTTATAATTTGTTTTTTAAATTATCTTACATCCTTCTCGTTATGTAAATAAAAAACTCTGATTTAAAATTTAAAACTTTATTAATATTTTACAACATTTGTTGTTGACACAAAAGAACTATCGTTAATAACATTTAACACGCTATCAATAAAAACCACTAACTCGTTTATCACCTTTAAGATACAGTTTTTGGGGCTCGTTCCAAAAGCATTTCGTGAGAATTATGCTCTTTTTTTAAAATTTATCATTCTTTGTGCAATCAAATCCATTTCAAGTTTTCGATTAAATTTTTTCAATTCTTTATTTATATGTTTAATCAGTTCATAGTCCTTACACGGTTCCTTGTTTAGCGAAACTAGTTTGTATAAAACGCGATGTGGTTGGTTTTTTCTTACAGGTCATGTAATATAAAATATGGCATTATTTAGCCGATTTCAAATGGGTTACACGAAAATATTTTATCGTTACACCTTGAAATAAAAATTATAAATATAAAATTGGGCTACAACTTTTATGTAATATTATTATTATTTTAGGCAAGAATAAATGGACACAAAGGAATCTGATTACCGCGAACCTTCTCTCTCTCTCCACGGGGTTAGCGCTCCTCTGATTACCGCAAACTATCTCTCTCTCTCTCCACGGCGTTAGCGCTCCTTTAAAGGAATGCTTTTCTCCGCGTTTATTTCCATTGTTAACGCTGTGACCGGTTTTGATTGATTTAGAACAGATGTTATTCGGTGTAAAGAATCCCCCGTTGCTATGGTGACTTCAGCGCGACGTTTATTTGAGTATCAACAAACTTAGCAAATACCTTTAGATTATTATGACATAGTTTCGGCGTCGTCATTTTCAATGTTTAATTCGTTAACCTCGCAGTTTGAAACAAGTTGTCCCTATATTAAGAATCAGCTTGGTATACAATTTGCAGCTCTGGCCTTATAAATGTTTCACTGTATACAATGTCTTTACGCACATCGTGTAAATTTTCTTAAAAAATATTAGTTTACGTATACTCGTAACCTTTAGGTTATACCAATCGAACATGGTTAGGTAAATATAATGCATTTATAAGTTCGCGTATTGAACACATAATAGTATTAAGAACTTGGCCACTATACGAAATATTTACATAAAATAATTAATACTGCGGTACCTTAGGTATAATTAACAACGTTTGCAGCTCTGAATTTTCGCCGCTAAAAGATATGTACATAAAGATTGATTAGAAAAAGTTTTAAATGCTGGTATCTATGTATTCGGATTACCTAAACAAGTCGCCCATTAATGAACTGTTAAACGTGTACAATGCATAAAAACTAGGTTGCATTAACGACAACATATAAAAAGTAGCAGCCGAACATGTGTACGATTCTTTATAACTTTGCGTAAGTTTATCAATTAATTGAAATTTAAATCTATCGTACACTACCTGTATTTTAGTCCGTGTTTACGAGGAATGTTTAATAGACTATAACAAGTTTTAACATGTACGGTCCGTTAATTTTCGTAAGTAACAGCGTTGGGAAATTTAGTACACAAGTAACGCAACTCTTTTCGTTTTTCGGGAGGCAAGTCAATGTTCATCATAGCGAATTGTGTATTCTGTATTATCTCGGGGTAGGACCTTTTGCGGACGTATTCTCCTCTCCAAAAGGAACTGTCATCCCGCTCACTGAAATTTCTTTGGTAGCGTTATCGATTTTTAATTTAAATTTACTTAAACAAATCTGACCCAAAATCATATCGCACAAAAGCGACAGGACAATTATAAACTCTTGATAAAAAGACTCGTCGGGTGTTTAATATCAAAGGCTACCATAACAGAACCCTTTGAGTAAGTATACCTTCCATCCTTCATAATGATACATTCTTCGGACACCTGTAACGGAATATCCATAGGAATGTTTAAGAAATTACATAGCTTGCGATACTGGTCCATACTAATCAACGACAGGTCGGACCCAGTATCGAGACGGGTTAACAGGGGACCGTGCACATAATTTACTATAATACCCAGCTGTAGATGTTTTTTTCCTCTTCACGGCCCCACACGAGTAGGGTTTTTTTTTTATTGTTTGCCGGGAGGGGCGGCTCCTTTTGCCGTACCTCCCGTCTTTCTGTTTCCCAGCTGCCGTTTTGGCTTTCTCTTCCCGCAATCATCCGCTGGGTGGGAAGATCCCTCAGCAGCGGTAGCACCGGAATAAAATATCTGGGGCCCCCTCGGAGTCATCGGGGGAGTATACCTAGTAACAGTTGGAGGTAGCCCATAACCCTAGGACGTCGTTACCGGTTGGACTGTTGAGCTGTGGTCAGTTCCCCCTGTACGAAAGGACGAACGAACTACGCCTAGGCGATCCAGGTCTCGTCCTACTTTGGACCACCGCAGAGAAAGGAATTGGCGGTTCCACCCCTGTAAACATCGATTCCACTGAGATTCATTCATCAGTGAATTTGGTAAGGGTCATAGTTGGGGTTAATTTTACATGAATTTTTATCTTATTTCGGAGGTTCATTCTTCGGTACCGTAATAAGTCGGCATCCAAAAAAGGCGATCTCGCAGACAGTATATATATATAATCCGCCGATTTTTCGTAGGAATTCTGCCATCGCTGCATGATTTAAATTTTTAAACCTTCCGCTTCCGGGGTATAAAGCTTCCGGGGTAAAAACTCTGCTTAGTTTATTTTTTACTTGGGCGCAGGTCAAAGCCTGTACCGCTGTAAGGTGGCGATACCAGACCTTGGCCCGACCAGACACAGTACGTTGGATAATTTTTATGACCTGGCCATCCGATAAATTATGTAAGTTCACATAATCGTCCAAAGTCCTTAGAAATTGGTATACCCTTTTCCCTGGGCTTCCACTAAAGATCAAATCGGGGGGAGGATCCCTCATTCGTCCGCCCCCTCTAGTTCCCTGATGGACTTGGCTTAACAGATCGGCCAAGTCGTTTATCGTTATCGGATTGTGCGCCATCGTGAGTTCTGCTACACTTGGGTGTTCCGGATTACTCAAATTTCACCCGACCACGCGGACAATGGGACCCAAGACCCATCCGCTTAACTAGACTGGACGTATCCAGTGGTCTTGACCGTTGTTAGGCTTATAGTACGAGAGTTTTCCCAAAGACGTCGTATCCCCAGCAGAGATGCGAAAAATGTAACGGCTTTTTGTAATTGATCGATACCGGCGCGAGTGTACAACACTTAAGATAATGTAAACATAGGAAATACGACTTTATATATTAAAATATATACCTCTTGGAAATAAACCACCTGAGAAATAGATTATATATATCTCATTTAATGACACTTACGGGTACAACTTGGTATAAAGCCCGTCGAAAAACTCTCTTTGGCAATGATCTATGTCGCGACCGTCTTTCACACGGCTCACAAAAAAAATCTCTCCCTCACCAAAACCGGACAATCATTCTTATAACCTGGGGAGATGACGTAATAACGATCGGGGACCCCGGCGACTACAACGCCCCCGGGCGGAGAGGAAAGGAACTATACAGTCACCGCTCGTCTTACTCTATTTTCTGTTTAGAATTTAGGTACTTAAGCTACATTAAATAAAAAATTCGATTTTTTTTAAATAAATGATAACAGAGTGGTGCGATAAAAACTTTTATTTCATTTTCTATTTTGACCTATAAGCACCATTTTCTTCGTACTTTTGAGGATATCTTAATAAATCTGGGAGATTTTTCCTTGCAAACGAAAATAAACATATCCTCCTCGTTTACAACTCTAACTTTTCGGTGCAAGCTCTGTTTCAACGTCATCCTTCTCAATTTTAATGTAATTAATTTTCGATAATCGTTTGTTGGTGCAATTTTACGATTTGCAACATCCTGCGAAGGAATATCGGCAGAGTAATTTCTTCTACCTTGCCGGCTCCTTTTAGTGCGGAGACAAAAAAGACATCTATATAATCTAAACATAAAAAATCAGGGTGAAACGCACCTAAAGTAAGTAAACCTCAGTTAAAAAGCTCAAATATAAATAAAGTAGAATGTTTGCAAAAGTTAAAAAGCATACCTAATGACAAAACAAAGGCACTAGACGAATAGACGCGTTATCCAAAACGAAAATGATTTGACAACGTGAGAGATAGAGAGAAGGTGTTTATGTGGAACTAGTAAAATTTTAAATAATACAAGCTGCTTAAAAATGCGTTTGTATAGGTTAGTTAAGGTGAGGTAAGGTAAGGTGTAGACAACAAACTAGTTACCACGTTTTCTCATATGACTGTCCAGTATACGGTATAGGATAGGCTATTGCTCTGGCAAGAGAATGAACGACAGTTATCTTAAATCAACTAAGAAAGATTCATCATTTACACTGTAATCAACTTTTTTAATATTTTAAAAATGTAAAAAAACAAAAATCTGGCCGAATAACAAAGGCGTTTAAGCTTTGCAACCAAAACATCCTTGGGTCTCCTGCTTCACTTTCCAAAACGGCTTGACGTTCATTCCAATTTAAAGGGAATTATCTGCTAGGGGAATATTAGGGATAGTGTCCGAATCATCCTGGTTGACCGAAAAATGGAAATGGCCGTACTCTTGAACGCTATCCATATAGCTATGTTAAAAAACATGTATGAGTAAACTTGCACATAATGATAAGGGGTAATCAACGCTAAACCTACAACAATTTTGGAGAAATAATCTTCTTCCCTACCTCTACTTGCTTTTAACTTATTTTCCAGGTTCGCTTAAAGAAAAGGTTGTTCTGAAAGTGTTTATATTTTAAATTCATTATAATATTTCGAAACTAAAAAGCTAATGAACAGCAAAACGTTGTCAACGTTTGGTTAAAAATACTGAATTTAAAATGACTTTTCCCCATTTATGAAGTGGAAACCCTGACTTTTTAAGCTGTTACAAGGTGGTTGTTTTCGTTTTTGTTTCAGCAGTTTTCAGGAAAGATAATTTTGAAATTTAAATTCTTTTTGATATCCTAAATAAGTTAAAACATAAGCAATTAAAAATGAATTGTATAGCTTAAATTCTGGGAATCTTTTTAAGCAAAATGTACTCATAAGTTGCTTTTGAGTCAAATATTATCAGATATAACCGACACATTTGTAAGAAACCTAACATAACGTTTGATTTTGTTCCAGCCTTACGCTGTTGAATAACAAAGAAGTTCAAGCGAGGGGTCGGACATTTGCCTGTTTTGTGTACGGGATTTCGGATTTTTTAAAAATCCTTGATTTTTTATTGTGGATTTGTCAAATAAAGTCTATGGGAGCAAAATTCAAGGATTTTGGATTTGTGGATTTTTTTTCAAATTTTGTACGGGATTTGGCCAAATGACCGACCCCTCAAGTGCAAATACACGAATTATAGCGTAAGTTTAAAAAATATTTAGTAACATAATATCAAAACGACCAGTTTCGGCAGTTTTGGTGCCATCATCAGGAATAACAAAAGTTGTGTCGCGGCAACAACATTTATGCAGACAATATAAAAAGGGGGGTTCTAAAAAATTGATTTCCACGCAGAATTAAGATAAAGACCGTCGTCCAAGTTCATCAAGTTATTTTTCCGTTACATAATCTCAATACTTTCACGAGTATTGCGTTGATTAAATTTATTTGGTTGAGCAATAATTTTAGACTTGTTAAAATCGATCACGTGACCTGTTTTTTTTACTATGATAGGCTACCGCAGATTTGTTCCACTCCCCTTGGTTTAGGTGACCTTTATGTTCCGAAAGTCTTTTTTTGAAATTACGGTGCGTTTGACCTATGTAAGTTTGGTCACAAACCATACATGGTATTTTATAAACTCCTTGTCTCTTGTCATCCTCGAGACGGTCTTTTCCGTTATTGAGATTATTTTTTAATTGGTTCAGAGGTTTAAACGCAATTTTTATATTGCTTTTATTGAGACAATTACCGATTTTTTCAGTTATTGCTGGAAAATAGGACAAGGTTTAAAATTGTTTTTAATATGCTCTTTTATGGGAATTAAATTGGTTTTAGGTTTTACATATTCTCTTTTAATTTTATTAAAGAATTACCGAGTTACTTAATGATGGCAGCTACGAAACCCTTAAATACGATCAAACCAATAAATGTGTATCAAACTTAAAACAAATTCTAAAAACTGTAAATTTAATTCATCCAAACCAAAAAAAGAACATTATTCCAAGTTGTTGCTCTGCCCCAAGATTGTATGCCCTATTAAAGATTCACAAGGACTTAAAATTTGACCAATCATATCAAAAATTAACATTCCAACTTACAACCTTGAAAAATTCTTAACAAACAAGTTAAATATTTTAAAAACATAACCTAATTTTGTATGTAATAGTAACAGCGATTTTATCGACCAACTAAAAAACAATGCAAATAACCAAAAAATGGTTTCTTTTGACGTACTTTCGCTCTTCACTAAAGTTCCGGTTAATGAGACACTTAATATTTTAAAAGAAAGACTAAATAATCACTATTCCCCCACCGAAGGTATTGAACTTATGACTTTGATTAGCTTTTGGATAAACAACACCTATTTCACCTTTGATAAAAAATGTTTCAAACAACGCAATGGTCTCCGTATGGGGAGTCCACTTTCCCCAATACTTTGTGATGTCTTTATGCATAGTCTAGAAACAAACGCTTTGGCCACCTCTCAAGTTTCTTTCACCCTTTACACTAGATATGTGGATAACACTATTACCTTATTTCCTGAAACTGGTCATGATGAAGATATATTTTTTAATCACCTTAATAAAATGCATTCAGACATAAAATTTACAATTGAAAAAGAAATTGAAGGGAATATTAATTTTTTAGACGTTTCAGTTTCGAAATTAGAAGGTAAAAATGTTTTTAAAACCAAGGTTTACAGAAAACCATTTAGTGTCAGACTTTTCCCCCATAAAAAATCATGCCACCACCACTCCCAAAAATAGGTGTATACAAAACTCTAATTCATAGGGCCTTAAGAATCTGTAGTGATCCTGTTGACATTATAAATGAGTTCAGTTACCTCAAAAATATTGCAATTAATCGTGGGTTTACCCATGGACTAATTTACAACAGGGACGGCCCAGATCTATAACATTTCCCTATAAAGACCCAAAAGAAAAGCGTTAACGCGTTCAGCAGCGTTGCCAGGCAAATTTTTTATGCTAATGATTCAAACGTCATAAACAGGAAAAAGATTTTTAACGGTTAAAGGAAACCCCAAACGTCTCTCATT
Organism: Leiobunum rupestre; assembly: GCF_980474605.1. Taxonomy (NCBI): domain Eukaryota; kingdom Metazoa; phylum Arthropoda; class Arachnida; order Opiliones; family Sclerosomatidae; genus Leiobunum; species Leiobunum rupestre. The sequence goes on from NC_143384.1 coordinate 132,455, forward strand.
ACCATCCATGTAATCACGTTAAATAACTATAATAGTTATTTTTTTAGTATAATTGGTATAGTAAAATGCTATTTTTCCACCTCCGATTCTAAGATAGATTCGAAATTTTCTCGGAAATTATTCATCATCAAAAAAGGTAAACAACTATTAAGCATTGGTACAATCATTTATATTTATGAATAATTTTATATTATGATAATAATAATTACCGTAACAAATTTTGGAATTGCTTTCAGACGGTAAGCAGAATATTTTACTATATGTACGATCGGAAAAGCTCGACATTCTAAATTATTACGACGATTAATTTTAAAGAATAATATATTAGCACCGCATGGTAATCTCGTTTTTTCACTTATAAATTCCAAGCATTCCAAGAAAGTTTCTTTCTCTATTTTATTCCCCCCGCTTATTTTGAATCACCAGCCTACACAAGCATTTCCTGTTATGCCGGCGAGTACCGCCAGAGTGCGTCGATGCTTGTTCTTTTGCCTTTTTTCCCGGGCCGGACTGTCCCTGTTGTTAATTAGTCCCATGGATTACCACTGGAATGGTACAAAGGTTCTTTAATAAAATTAAAAGAGAATATGTAAAACCTAAAACTAATTTTATTCCCATAAAAGAGCATATTAAAAAACTTTTTCATCCTTGTCCTATTTTCCAGCAATATCTGATAAAATCGGTAATTGTCTTAAAAAAGCAATATGAAAATTGCGTTTAAACCCCAGAACCAATTTAAAAATCTCAATAACGGAAAACACCGTCTCGTGGATGACAACAGACAAGGAGTTTATGAAATACTATGTATGGTTTGTGACCAAACTTACATAGGTCAAACGAAACGTAATTTCAAAAAAAGACTTTCGGAACATAAAGGTCACCTAAACCGACGGGAATGGAAAAAATTTGCGGTAGCCTATCATAGTAAAAAAACAGGTCACGTGATCGATTTTAACAAGTCTAACATTATTGCTCAACCAAATAAATTTAATCAACGCAATACTCGTGAAAGTATTGAGATTATGAAACGGAAAAATAACTTGATGAACTTTGACGACGGTCTTTATCTTTATTCTGCGTGGAAATCAATTTTTTAGAATCCCCCCCTTTATATTGTCTGTATAAATGTTGTTGCCGCGACACAACTTTTGTTATTCCTGATGATGGCACCAACACTGCCGAAACTGGTCGTTTTAATATTATGTTAATATATATTTTTTAAACTTACGCATTAATTCGTGTACTTGTACTTCTTTGTTAAGAAACCTAACTTACTTATAACACGTTTTAACAAACAGTTTTGAAAATAAACGTTCCGAACGCCCCAAGATTTTTTTGGTTTTCTTCTGAATTAACAACACGTTTCAAAGACTACGCCATCAAAGTAAATCAGCACTTCACGATTTAGCTTATCGCTAATTAAGAAGTGAAGGTTTTATTTTAACAAAGTTTTAGGGTAAATATATTTATTTTCTTTTATTTTCCAGATTTTTAAAACCTACGAAAGATTTCTTATTGAAAACGTAAGTGTTTATAGTTTTTATTCAATGTTAATTTTCATTATAAAAAAGGAGAAAAGTTTCATTGTAATGGTTTGCTTAACAAAACTGATTTTATGTGACTTTTCGCTTTTATGAAGTTGCACCTCCGACTTTTGGAGCTGCTACAAGGTGTTAGTTGTCCACTATTTATTTCATCAGATTTTTGGGTTATTTATTCAGAAATAAAATTGTTTAGTCATATTAGTCATTGATTTAATAACTTAATTAACCAGAAAAAGAAAATTCAAACACTTGTTAATGCATTAAATCCCTCAATTAATTTTAAGCAGAATGTACGTATAATTAGCTTTTGAGTCAGTTGTTATCCGATAGAAACCACGCATTGTATGAAACGCATTTGTAATAAGCAAAAGCTATGCATAAGAGGTTTGAAAATAAACTTTGATCCGAAAACCTTAGATTTACTAAATGGGTTTCGCCATGTGAGAGTAAGTTTTGAATTAGCAACACGTTTTAAAGATTTCGTTAAAGTAAATCTGGGCATACACTCTAGCTTAACGTTTATTTTATTTTTAGTTTATATTAAATATATAAGTTTTTATTTGTTTTCCAGATTTACTATAAACTACCAAAGATTTCTTAAAATGAAGGTAAGTTTTTATAATTCAATGGTATCTTTCGACATAAAAAGCGAATGAAAAGCGTAACATTGTAAGTCTTTGTTTAACTAAATTTAAAGTTACTTTTTATCGCTTATGAAGTTAAACCTCGGCATTATGAGCTAGAAGAAGGTGCAAGTTTTCGATTTACTATACAGTAGTTTTAGTGGTAAAATTATTTGGAATTTGTGTTAGTAAAAGTTAATCTTTAAAGCTTCGTTGATAACTTTAATAAGCGAACCAAAGCAATTTAAAATCTTATGAACAAATAAAATCCTTAATCGTTTATGTACTCATAATCAGTCTGGTATTATCCACGCAGTATAAGAAATGCATTTTTAATAAACAAACGTTATACATATGCTTAACTTAAACATAACTTGTGAAGTTTAACATCGGCATTTTGACTCTAAGAAAGTTTAAATTTTCGCTATTTTTTCTAGATGTTTTTGCGAGCAATTTTGATAAATTAAAACTTGGACATGTAATATCATATTTTTGAGTTTTGATAATCAATTAAAACTAACTTATTTCAAATAAAATATATTTTGGCTGTTTTTTTTTGATGTAACCATTTCTACTTATTGTTGTGTTTATGTAATTTTTTAAGGTTTTGTCATCCTACGTGAAAATTATTATTAAAACTATTTCCTAGGTTTTCCGAGGAAGATTCATTTACTTACAAATGAGTAAGCTACCTTATTTGGATTTATTTAAAATAAGGAACTAATTTATGTTATAAAGTGTTCATAAAACTTCAAATTTTTATTTATTTAAAATTCATTTTTCAGAGTATAATTTGTATTTAACAACCAGCCAAGTTGTCACAAAGTTAATTTTCTATTGTGAAAATGACAAGAAAATGGTGAACAAAAATAAACTGCTGAAGCAAAACGCAGATAATTTTTTCTAAACCCTTATCAATCATGTCAAGAGGCTGGCTGACATGAAACAACTTATGTTTTCTTGGGCACGGAGGAATCAAATGGAATTTGCGGAAAGGGAAAAAAGATAATATAGAACCTGGTATGGGGTGTTATACCATTCACATAATGTGGAAGAGTTAGTTTTATGTAATTTAATATAATTTTTTGATTCTGGCGCTTAGAACCACGTTTTTCAACATTGGTGTTGACACCGGACCACCTAGATGACGATGACGAGAGAAAGCCAACAGTTTTTTGGACAATCTGCAAACCGTCGCGGTGAGGTCATGAATACGCGCGGGTACTGTTCGCGTTTCGCAAACCGGTTACCGAGGAAAGAGCCATTTCGTTTACGGAAGCGAACTTTATAACAGCCTCTCCTTGAGCCCAAAAAATTGATACAGATATTCGGGACACAAAATCAAATCCAGGGAACAACGATCCGGTTATTGCAAAAGGCCCCCGCAAACACGGAAACCAAGGCACCCGGGTGCAGTCACAAACAAATTTTTGAAAAATTAGATTTTTACGCAACAGTATTACTAAGGCATGTACAAAAGTAATGTTAAAGTTTCAGGTAAAAGTCATAAATATTTAACCTTTTATGACTTAAAAATGGTTATGGATTTTATAATTTTCGCATTGAAAACCACGTTAAAATCATATAACTTAGGTTTTGAAAAAGTTAAATTATCTAAAAATTTCGATCGTGTTGGTTCAAAGGTTTTGCCACGGGGCAGCCTACTGTGGCCGTCGAAAGGAAGACGCTTCTCCGGTGCTAAAGGAGAATGACCAGTGGGCTTGCGCGCTTGATGCGGTGGACGATTTATTCCAAGCGCCCATCACGGAAAATGCTGAAATGCCCCAGACCAAAGAATATAAAGCCCCAGGAATTGAAGGATTGATAGTTTTGGCCGCGTGTTTTGGCCGAGCTAGAAACTTCCGGCAAAGCAAATCAGAGTAACCGGAAACGGTTAACGCCACCCGGTCTCTTTAAAAACGAGAGGCGCAAAAGTTACACTAGACGGAGCTACACCTTTCATTCCTGGGGCTTTATATTCTCTGCCCAGACTAGCCAATTTTGAGGACGAGGAGGAGGGCTGGCATTAGGAGGACACTGCGCCCGGGGGGGAGAACAAGTAGCTCCTCGGGCGGTAGTGGAGGAAGATGTCTGGGCTTCCGCGCTCGAGGTTGCGGACAATTATCATTTTGAAACTAATAATTTTCACGCTTTATTTAAGTCAAGCAATTACATTTTTAAAAATGAAAGACGTTAAACAAAACAAAATTTTTTAAATATTGTACTTTTATTACTATAAATATTCCAATATTAAATGGGAACCGCTGCCCTAGTAGAGGTGCATTCGGAAAAATATCATAAATTTGTACAGAAATTATCTTCATTTGGCTATAGACAGAATATTTCACCTCGGCGAAGAATTGTAAACTAAATCATTTACAAGCTAAGACTGAGCTCTATTTTTATTACAAAAAAATACAATTCCGATATTCAAATTTTTAAAAATACTTAATTAATGCACTAAGTAACGTTTAAAAGAACTTTTTGTAAACACGAATTCATCCAATTGTTAAACATCAATTCCAGAATAGATTTATGTATGATTGGTAAGACTCTTGTCAGAAAGATGAATTCTTATGCAACTTTATTCTGCTTTTAATAAGTTAAATTACATTTCAAATATGGAAATATAGATAGAAAAATACTACTAAAATCCCTTTTTAAATTTGATAAAATAAATTTCCGATATGTTAATAGGTATAATAATAATATAAAAATTCCTTATTCTACTTATAATACGGCATAAAACAACTCCGATACCCAAATATAGACATAAAATATTAATAAAAATCTCTTTACTCTTCGTTCGATTCGTTAATATACATTTCCGATACACATATATAGATAAAGAAATACTACAAAAATTTAAAAAGTTAAAAAATGCTTCACATTAACCATTATGATATTAATCTTACAACATCCTTCCCGTAGAGTAAAACATATTTGTTCAGAGTCTACTTGTTTCCTCGTTATCTTTATCTCATGTGTTTTAAATAGCGTATGGAATAAGTGAATAATGTATTGAAATTTAAATCTTTTTAAATTTTGATAAAAACGAATAATTTCTCGAAGATAATATATAGGTCATTTTCGGAAATAATCGCCTTATTTCTAACCAACATTTCATTTTCGTAACGGAAATTGTGGGAAATTGAATTTGTGGGTGGTTTTATCTAAAGAGTCCAATCAACATCAAGATGGCGGACGAGAAAAGACCAAACGGAAAACGCTACGGCAGGGCCGTTTTAACGCACAGGCTATCTAGGCTGCAGCCTAGGGGCCCGCACCACAAAATGAAAATGTTAAAGATATATTATAAAATAAAGAAATACGGAAGTGTACGAGTCAAATACATTCGTAATGTTTAAATAATCGAATATTTCGAATAGGATTATTCGAATTGGCGCATCACTAGTAGGGAGTGAGCGAGACGAGAGAGGAGTAAAAGAGCACCGCACCGCACCGCACGCACTGCCGCGCTTTCGGTCGACCTCCTTAGTAGCCAGGCCGTTCCGCAAGCAACCGGGTAATCTAGTACCTAAAATGGATCGCCATAATAAGAAAGAAGAATTCAAAATCGGAAGTGCCAAACGAAAGATTTTAAAAGAGAAAGAAAAGCAGAAGGAATAAGTTATATCTAAGTCACGCCGTATGACCGATTATATAACATTTAACACAAGTTCATCTGTGGCTCCAAAAAACGACGATGATGACACGCATACATCTACCAGCCTGAGTCACCCTCAGAACTTTGAAGACGGGAAAGTGGTTAGTTCAGTAATTTTTTTTATAAAAGTTGTCGATGATGTCGGCTTTTTGACTCGCCCTGTATTTACGTAGTAATACAATTACAAGTCTATAGTGTAATACTGGATTAACTTTTTAGTAGTTATTGTTGTTCATTTACTCCTATTTTCGTTCAATATTATTTAGGAGTATTTATGAGGGTAACCCAATGCATTAATTTTAGCCCGTCCCGTCCATGAAATTTTGCATGTAAATAATCAGTCAGTAATGAATCGGATATAGATGCATAATCTCTATATATAAAATGTATTGTTTCTATGTTTGTTGGTTTGTTACTCTTTATGCGCGTTCAAGATAATTGTTTGATTTCCGCGAAAGTTGGGTTGCGGTATCGTGGTATCTACCGGCAAGTTTTAAGACTACTTTGGGATTTTTGGTCATCGCCGTTCTTAACCAGGTCACCGCGAGGACAAATACCCGTATCTGCGATCGTATTAACGCCTAGCCGGCCCCCGCTTAGGATGTGCAGACGGAAGCTATGGTTCGATCATAACTAAATTTTGCACGCAGCTTCTCCTAGTGACACTGTGAAACATAATACAAATAGCATAAATTGTTTCTAATCATTTATTGGGATTTAAAGTCACCATCTAACTAGTTTGATGTAATTATCCGTCACTGACTGACAGACATACTATACAATAACGTCTCTTTTTAATGAAATACTTTTTTAAATAAAAATAATTAAAAAATAAAAATAATTATATATTTAATTTTTACCATATAACTAAAAATTTATGATATGTACTTTTTTTCAGGATCCAAACGTTCCAGCCGATGATCCCAAGACATCAGTAGCAGCGGTTTCTGAGACATCAATAGCACAATCATTTTCCGTAACATTGCCAGAACAAATGGCTTCCGATAAACCACCAGAACCCGCGGTTTCTGAGACATTACTTGTGCCAGCGGATTCCGAGACTTCATCAGAACCAGCTGTTTCAATTCAACCTTCTTTAAGTGGAAATATTTACTTGGAAAATGATATTGGATTGTGGCCGGAGGTTATGACACCAGGTAATATAAATGATTGCATAAAAAAGGACACCACAGCATTCCAAAATTGTGATGGAGATTTACTTAACTGTAAATCTTACAAGGAAATTGACAGAAGTTCTGAAAGAAGTTTTACAAGAAAATGCCAAACAAGTTTTTTTGAGCGAAATACACGAAACGGTGAAACGTTCATGGCTTTGTTTTTCTCCTAGCATTGGGCATGTCTATTGCTATGTATGCAAACTTTTTTCCCAAACACGTTCACAATTTACTCATGGTGGTTATTGTGATTGGAAAAATGCTTCTGCGCGTATGGATAAACACGAAACTTCTAAAAGTCACCTGATTGCTGCAATTGCTCTTGCAAGACGCTCTAAAGAATTTGGCCGTATTGATCAAGAACTGACACGACAAGCAGAAGATGTAGCAAAATGCTGGCGAGAGGTTCTCATTAGATTAATAAGCGTCATAATTTTCATTAGTGAACGAGGTCTAGCTTTTAGAGGTGAAAATCAGACACTTGGGTCACCGAGAAACGGTAACTACCTGGGAATTCTGGAGTTTATAGCAGAGTATTACGAATTTTAGCGCAATCACTTAAAAAAACATGGAAACTGTGTAAGGGGTCACAAAAACTACCTATCATCGTCGATTTGCGACGAAGTTGTACACTTGATTGGGAAGCGAGTTTTCAATGAAATTATCTCGAATCAAGCAGTCAGAGTACTATTAAATATCATTAGACTCAACTCCCGACGAAGGTCAAGTGGATCAGCTTACTTTGATTTTCAGATATTTAGAAGAGCATATCCCTGTTGAAAGATTTTTAACATTCATGCCTAACCAAGGTCACAAAGCTTAAGACATATTTATAGGCTTGAGCAAGTTTTTGATAGAGAATTACATAGACATTAAGAATTGTCGCGGCCAGTCTTATGATAACATTTCTTCAATGAGCGGAAAGTACAATGGCCTACAAGCGTTGGTACAAGCAGAAATTGATTTAGCAGTATTGGTTTCTTGTGCTGGGCATTCACTCAATCTCGTAGTACAAGCAGCTGCAGAATGTTGTCTGAGTGCTGTTAGCTTTTTTGAATTTAAAAGCGATTTTGAAGACTTCCGTGTTTTTTTGAATAATGTACAATGGGCTGAAATTTTGCAGTCAAGTGATATTGATGTCTTATGGTCAAACTTTATGGCTATTATGGATAAAGGAATTTCGTTGTTTGTCCCATTTCGCCGTTCACATTTTCCTCGCGCTCCATGTGTTGACATCAGACTGTCTAAATCCAGTGCCTATAAATCTAAATATTGGACTACCTATGTCCGTCTTAAGCGACGCCATGGTATTACTGATACCGTTACTGCTGCTTATGAAAATTACAAACGTGCGAGAAATGGACTTACCAATGCTTTGAGAAAACAGAAACGGAAAACAGAATATGCTCTATCTAAACAAATTTCTTCGAACCCCAAAGCTTTTTATGGTTATGTCAATAAACTACGAAAAAGCAAATTTACGATTAGCGAAATGAAGACAGTTAAGGGTGCGTTAACCACTGATCTCAGCGAAATTGTGCAAATTCTCGGTTCACATTTTGCCAAGGTTTCATCCAACCAGCCGACTGTTGCTGTCGCGACCTTCACGAGTGATGATCGTCCTACTCTCTCTGTCTTACAATGTGACCGTACTACTTTATACACGCTTCTTCGTCAGCTGAATGTCACCCAAGCGGCGGGGCCTGACGGTCTTCATCCTTTCCTTTTGAAATCTTTAGCGGCTTCACTCACTGAACCTTTGCATCGTATCATCTCTCATAGTTTCAGTACTGGAACTATACCAGTCTCATGGAAAGTTACGAACCTCACTCCGATACATAAATCTGGTAGCCGTACTGAACCGGGAAATTTTAGGGGAATTGCTCAGACTAGTCAAGTTTCGCGTACCGCAGAACGAATAGCGAAACCGCAATTGGAGACTTTCCTAAATGACACTGAGTTTTTCTCTAAATGCCAACATGGATTCCTTCCTGGAAAATCGTGTTCCAGTAATCTTCTCGCTGCTACCAATGATTGGACCAAATGGCTGGAGTCTGGTAAAGCTGTTGACGTCGTATTCCTAGACCTAAGTAAGGCTTTCGATACGATACCTCACAAAGGTTTACTTGCCGCTTTGCAAACAGCTGGTATAACTGAGTTGGCTCAGAAATGGATTAAGGAATTACTGACCAATCGTTCTCAAAAGGTGGTTCTGAAAGGAATATCTTCGGATACCCATTGTCCATTGAGCGGAGTACCCCAGGGAACAGTGCTAGGACCACTCTTGTTTTCTGTCATTATAAACAATCTGCCTTCTGCTGTTTCACACGCGACGCCTTATTTGTTTGCTGATGATACGAAATTGGGATATCCGTTGGTTGACAGCTATGATTGTCTTCCTTTGCAAAGTGACCTGGATAGCCTTCATATATGGGCGTAAAATCTTGGTATGAAATTCAATCCGTTAAAAAGTTTAGTTCTTCACCTTGGGAGTAATAATCCTTGTCATACCTACACGCTTGATGGTTTAAATATCAAAAGTTCTACTGAGGTTCGTGACCTTGGAGTAATTTCTGATAACCGATTACATTACTCTTCACATACTCGAACTGTTAGTAAACGTATCAACTCGATCTCTGGACTAACTCGTCGCAATTTTTACTTTCGCTCGAAGAAGTTTATGCGCACTATTTACTGTTCTTTAATTCTACCGAATATTGACTTTGCTTCAGTTGTGTGGACTCCCTCTTTAACGGGTGATAAAACTTCACTTACTTAATCACATAATCGTTTCACGAAGCTCACTCGTGGCCTAGATAAATCTTCACCAACTCATCGGAATCGTTCCCTCGGAATTGTAGACCCAATATTACGCCATCGTATTAACGACTTGGTTTACGTTTTCGAGCTGTGTCAACAATCCCTAAAGATTCCGTGCCATGACACATTTTATGACTTCTTCGTTTTATCAACTAACACGCATACAAGGGGTCATCAAGCCAAATTAGTTAAACCCTTAATTAAACACTCAGTGCGTTTTCGTCATATAACAAGTCGAGTAATAAATGACTGGAATTTAATTCCACCTGAAGTTTTACAATCGTCGTCCAAATTTGCCTTTCGAAAGGCAGTTACACTGTGGCTCTCTACTGACGACTCTCTATGAAATCCCTAAAGTCATTTAGTACCAGGTCAAGCGTTTTTAATTTTAATTTTAATTTGAATTTAATTATTATTATTTTATTTTTATTTTTTATTGTTAAAATATTTCTAGTTCCCTTCTGTATTACCCTCTGTCGGATTACATATAAGCCTACTGTGGCTTTGTAGTCTTTGTATATTTAAATAAATAAATAAATAAATAAATAAATAAATATTTTACAGCTTCAACTAACAGGTATAAAGTTCTAACCGATTGCTTAAAGAAAGCAGGATCTAACAAAGCCAGTCTGGTACCAAAAAGAAAAACAACAACACGTTGGTCATACCGAGCAGATGCTACAAAAGCCCTCTTGTGAGGCTATAAAGAAATAAAAAAGGCACTTTTTGAAATATCAGAGGATACCGAAGATACAGGGAAATCCCGTGTTGTTGCTTAAAGTTTTCACAACAAAAAGTCAAAGATGGAAACAGGGCTCTATACAGTATTTTGGGATGATATCTTGGTTCGAGTAAACAAAACTAGTCAAACTCTGTAGAACCCTAGATTGGACGTAAATACAGCCACCTCGGCACTGATATCATTAACAAGCTTTATGGGAACCAAACGGTATAAATTTCAAAAATATGAGGAGAAAGCTGCCGAGATAGTTGATTGCACTGAGTATGAGTGGGTCGCAGCGCAAGCTCAAAAGAAACGTGCGTTTAGCACCTCTTGACTGTGTCCAAGCTCCAGAAGTTGAGCTAAAGGACAGCACCAAGCATCGTCAACACGATATTAATCCAACTAACCTAATTATATAAATAACCTTACCTATTTTCCCCGCCAAAACCCTTAAAAATATGCACTGAAATATGGCGAAAATACAAAAAATACAAAAGTAAGTAAGTAATGTTTTGCATTTCCACATTTTTGTTTTTCGTTATTAGCCCCACGTTATCCAAACCGCATTAAAATTTAGGAATTTAAAGAATCGTCTTAGGGAAAATTCACTGCTAAAGGCCAATGTTTAAAAATTCATTACCGTCAAAAAATTTAACATTAAAATAATCCCCATCTTGCCCTCTATCCAAAAAAGTATCGGGTGGGGGGCAGCTGTTCTACACTTTACCCAAAATTGCTGGCTAGTAACAATTTTATATTTATCTTATATTTCTTAATAATAAATTCCGGTTAAAGCGTTTTGCATTATTGACAAATAATAAAACAATAAACAAAACCATAGAAACAAAAGTACCTATTGTTAAAAATAGCCGCAGTTCTTTTAAAACAATTTTATTAATATACCTTAGCCATGGTTTTTAAAGAAAAATATATTTAATTAAAATTCACTAATTAGAAAATGTACACGTTACACGTTTACAAAATGCATAATTGAAATATTTTCCTGGATCAGATGCACGCATTTCTTTAATTAAGTTATGATAATATCCTTGGCTCTCCCTTCTACGGTAAATATTTCTAACCCAAAACCGCATTTCATATATAGTTTTCAACTGCTAAAATCTGATGAATTAAATTGAAATACGCCGAAATAATATTATCTCGCCGTTTTTAGAGAGTTTTCAGTTGATAATAAAAAAATATAGTTTGCTCTCCCAAAAAAGACTTTATTTGACTTACAAATCCGTAACAATTTTACCGTAAGGACCATTGTTCTTTGGTATTATTTAAGAATTGAAATTTACCCCCAATAAGCAGGCCTGTCTTAAAACCTTTTGGGGCCCTGGGCTAAATTATTTTTTAAGACATTTGCGATCCCCAACAGTCAGCCTTTGTATGTTCGTTGTCTAAATTCCATTACACAATAATCAAACCAAAACTATTAATTTCAAGAGTATACCGCCTACCCTACAGAAAATAAGATTTTTAATGACAGTCACTCTTATGTTTTAGAAATTGTTGGTACCTGTGATAAGCGATGTGGCGTGAAGTCAAATTACTTTAGACGAAACTAAAAGATACATAATATTAGATGAGCAAAAATAATATTTAACCAACTAAACCCTTTTCCCTAGAGTAGAGGCTGTGTGTAAAAAAATAAAATTGTTCACTATAGAAAATAACCGTTCATTATTTTACACACAAAATTTAAAGCACGGTAACACAAAGGTATGGGTTCCCGAGAGATACGGCAAAACTATGTAACACTGGTCAAAGCTACTTTATTTTTTGCATTCCGTGGAGACGCTATAGAAAATCACATCAAATAACGATGAAATTAACCATTAAATCCGCAAGCATGTTCGTATACTTTACTACCATAAAATCAAAATCGTAAAACCAAGGAAATAAATCACAAATGTGTATTTTATTGTCTGAATAGCTTTTAATTTAATTAAAAATATAAGTCCTAGTAATCTATATTCTTTACACATGCTGCTACTATGTCACCATCTACTCCGTTAATGTACACTGTTTAAAAAGTCTTCGACAGGTGAAAATTTTGCCCTCTTTTTAATTCTTCTAGAAAACTCTAATAGGTAGATCGATTAAACCAAATGCAAGTAGTATTTATTTTCCAATATCTTTCGTTAAATATCGGTTTCGTTTGCCAAAAATTAATAGTTTAGGCGGTTACCGTCAAAACTCATTTTTGACGACTTTTTAAATATTGGTTCTACGGCACTGACTCGCGCGTTTTTGAATTCACAATGGTGATTCATATTTAGGAAGTGGAAAAATTATCCCTCTACAACCAACGGTTGAGAAGTTCTCGCGTTTACAAACTTTCGTCGATACTAAGAAACACCTAAAATGCATCAAGCGATTATTAATGACGCATCTTTGACACCGATCCAACAACATATATTTAAATAAAGGCTGGTTTAAAATTGTGTTAGCTATATGCGTTATAATTTTTTTATAATAATTGTTAACGACATGTTTAGCTACCAATTGGCCAAAATCATTTTCTGGGTAGACTTATAATTTGGCCAATTTTGGCCTAAAAGAGGGCTGTCAACTTTTTTATTTTTGATCTCAAGTCATTTTTAACCCGATTTTCATGTTCTCCGGGGTTTATGTATACTTAGAAAGTGTTGGAATTATTCAAATCGACGCATTTTCATAATGTTGCAGTTTTTAAACTTTTACAATTTTAAATAATGTCGCAGCAGCGCGTGAAGGCATCTTAAGACGACGAAAACAAATCTCCGCGCTACACCTTGAAAAGTGAGAGGCGCTTAAGGTAACAGGTTAAAATCGAAATAGATAATTGAAGGTAGTATCGTCTGCTATGCAATTTCGACGCCCCGAGATAAAAGTTGGGTAGCATTTTCATTGAGCCGAGTTCCCACTTGGTTACTTTTGTTAGTTTCGCGACAAATTCAATTTTCACCCTAGTAATTTTATGCGTAGGCGTAAGTCCGATTAACGGAAACTGGATTGGGCACCACGTTGGAATAAGGCTTTAAACATTTAAGCTTCAGGGTAACTTATGGGGGGCACCGTATTGGTTTTTTATTGAAAAACGTAAAGAAATAAAAACTAGAATCCCGTGTGATATTTATCAATTGTTTGCCACCCCCCTCCCCCGGTGCCGCCCCGGGAATTCAGAAAAATGTAGCAAACACCAATTACAAAAATCTGACAATTACGCCTAACGAGGCCTTCGGACGACTTCAAAAGTTTATTTACGTATATAACTAAGCACTTAACTTCATATGTGTTTAATACGTATACGTTATCGTTAGTACTAATATAGGACCGTATGGATATTTGCTAGGCTGAAGCTGAGATCGCGTTAGACTGGTTATTTTAAAAGTCAATTAAAGGTCCACAACGAGTAGCGATTTTCGATAGTTTCTTTAAATCCATACACATTTACCCTGCTCCAATATAAACAGTAACCTTATAGCTATGTAGGAATATCGGAACATACTGAGATTCCAAAGTTGTGGGAGGCTTTCTTTAACAGAACTACGCGCATTAGCTACGCGTTTCAAATAGGTAAATAAAGCAAAAGCGATATTTTTGTTAAGATATTTTATCTCGAATCACAATGGACAATTAAATATGCTTATCTTATATGTTACATTTGTAAAAATATTAGTAGGAAATCATTTCTCCCCTCCTTCTTTGACATTTCGTCAGCCCACGACGAAAAGAGTCGGTTAATATTCTAGCGTAATCATTAGGAATAGCATTAAACGATAATTTTAGACCACAGGTTTTCGATGGGGTTCATGTCGGGGGAGTTCGGCGGCCAATCCAAAACTTCAATACCTTCGTTTTCCAAAACGTTCTGGACGATCCGATCGCAATGAGCTGGACAGTTATCGTGCATAAAAGTTAACCTATACAAACAATGATTATTCTTTAGTTATTTCCCTTAACCAATTGTTTTATAAATAATACTTACTTATACTGCAAGGTTCGCGCTGAATCGAAATAATTTTATACAGAAAAATTACGAACAGGGTAAATGCATTTAGAAGAGCTAGGATCGTGGCATATTGATTCAAGCAGGGTAAATGAGTATGGATTTAAAGGAGCTATCGAAAGTCGCTACTCGGTGTGGACCTTTAATTGACTTTTAAAATAACCAGTCTAATGCGATCTCAGCTTCAGCCTAGCAAATATCCATACGTTCCTATATTAGTACTAACGATAACGTATACGTATTAAACATTTATGAAGTTAAATGTTTACTAACATACGTAAATAATCTTTTGAAGTCGTCCGTAGGCCTCGTTGGGCGTAATTGTCAGATTTTTGTAATTGGTGTTTGCTACATTTGGCTGATTTTCCGGGGCGGCACCGGAGGGGGGGAGCAATTGATATATACCACTCGGGATTCTAGGTTTTTAATTTCTTTACGTTTTTCAATAAAAAACCAATACGGTGCCCCCCATAAATTAGTCTGAAGCTGCCCCGGCGAATTCTAGTGAACTTCGTGTAAATGCTTAAAGCCTTATTCCAACGTGGTGCCAAATCCAGTTTCCGTTAATCGGACTTACGCCTACACATAAAATTACTAGGGCGAAAATTGATTTCGTCGCGAAACCAACAAAAGTAACCAAGTGGGAACTCGGCTCAACGAAAATGCTACCCAACTTTTATCTCGGGGCGTCGAAATTGCATAGCAGACGATACTACCTTCAATTATCTATTTCGATTTTAACCTGTTACCTTAAGCGCTTCTCACTTTTCAGGGTGTAGCGCGGAGATTTGTTTTCGTCGACTTAAGATGCCTTCACGCACTGCTGCGACATTAGTTAAAATTGTAAAAGTTTAAAAACCGCAACATAAAAAAATTTATAAAATTTCCCGAATTTTCAAATATGTAACTAAAATTTATATTTTAAAGTGAGTTAACACTTGTAAAATAAATTTTAAACTATTTTCAATATATAAAAAAAACTTCTAAATATTTAATTTTAATTAGCACAATAAAATATTTATGTTACATATTTGTTACGTATTTAGAATTAAACGAAAAAGATTACTTCTAGGAACTATAGATGACGACAAAACCCGTCAACATTTATTATTTTAAATGGCTTGGTGGGATGCTTAGATATTTCTCAATTGAACCAATGCGTCGATTTGAATATTTCCAACACTTTCTAAATATAAATAAACCCCGGAGAACATGAAAATCGGGTTTAAAATGACCTGAGATCAAAAATAAAAAAGTTGATACCCCCTCTTTTAGGCCAAAATAGGCCAAATTATAAGTCTAGCCAGAAAATGATTTTAGCCAATATGTAGCTAATCATTTTTTAATCTATTACCGATGTCCGCTTCGACTTGATGCAACTATACAAGAAATGACGGGTGAAAATGTTCGAAATCTCCCACAGAGTGTACAAGTGACACTTCGCTAACTTTTTCGAAGGCTTACTGTGCACTACCACCGAGGAGTACGTATCGCCTTGGCTTTTGTGTATAGTAATGGCTTCGGAAATAACGAGAGAAAATTGTTTCCTAGTCACTGAAATGTTTTCTTGCTTCCATTTTCTCGAAAACGTTTTGGTATTTTTCACAACGGGTGTCCCGAACCTATTAAAATCATAAACATTATACAATCCATAACTTCTTTATTTAAAATTTTTACCGACATCTTTGTCGTCAAATTCCAACCAAACCCTAAACGGAAATTGAATTCCGTTTCTATTTACGCCATACTCTATTTTCCTTAACCACCCCATTGCGCCATTCGTCAGTCCGTCTGAAGTGTCTGTGTTGTTTAAGTTGGAGTCAAACAACTTGGCTTCGTCGACAGGCGGACAGGGCCAGCGGCTCTAATTTATATGAATTAATGTTAAAATTAAACGTCGTAGTCTGTCGGCGTCCGTTCCGTCCCCACCTCCGTCGACGAATCCGCGACGGCCTCCACACTACTAGTGGGGGCCCAGTTACCCAGATTGACGGGCCCGGTGTTCGCGGCGACGTGGGCGGCTATGCCCGTGTGTATGCGGGCCGTCCGCACGGCCTTACTCCCGAGTCGCCGATGTTTCGTCTCGACGGGGACCCCGAATCCGTGTCGTGGAAATAAAAGATTTTTTTAGAATATAAGTGGGCGTAGATCATATCTTGTAAATAACTTGGCACTGATTAACCATAAAATATGTACTTTATTAATATAAAGGTTCATAATTAAGCCTGACTATACATCGTAGTAATAAAAACCAAAAAAGTTAAATAAACACTCTAGGACAGGGCTACCAATCAGGTGCACTGGTGAAATATATAAAGATAGAAATCAACTATTTCCAACAAACCCCTTACTTAGATATTTCACAATTTCAATTAATATGTTATGTCAGATGTTACAATTAGGGCTCGGAATCGGATATCCATTATCATGTGTTATACATATTTTCGTTGATAAATTATTAACGAATAGTTGGTTTTAAAAAACTAAACCGCTATCTTTAACTTTGCTTACACGAAATCGGATAAAGTTTGATTAATGTTATATTTTGGGTTTTCTATTTGTAAACATTATCTTTTTGGATAAACGTTAATTGCTTTATTTTGCCTATAGATAAGACGTTTTTGCGTTTGATCAATAGATACACTTTAAGAGTAAAGAATTGAATCGTATAATTTATTAATCTATCCAAATTAATGGCTATCAAAATAATATCTTATTTATAAGATAAGTCTATTTCCTATTAAAGTCATTTATTATACGTTTGAACATCGTATATTTAAAATAAAGGCGCAGCCATATCCGTTTGAAAAGTTTAAACATTTTTCGGCATGTTCGTGAATAGAATCCGAAGTTATATATATCCATGCGCTATTACGGCTACCTCACTTGAAATACCGTAGGATATACTGGAGCCTATAAGAATACAACAAATATTATTTGGAATTGTTTTAAATTTGCAACCAATTTTACCAGCTCTCCCACCAATTTAACAAAGCTAAAAGGGGCTTCGGTACATTTTTGGAGCTGGGTGGAGGAGAAGAAGGTGGAAGGACATGGATAAATCGTTCAGGGACGAACCTGTGAGGCGCAAATTAGGAATCGCCCTCAACTTTCTCGAAGATCACAAAACTTTGTAGAAATGGCGAAATTTTCTAAGTCTCTGACTAACACAGTGCCGTATTTTGGATATATTTTCAATTGGTTTTGATCCTTAAAACCGCTCTACGTTACTCACTCTCGTACACAGACGTAAACGCATCTATAAATACACAAGTCTATCAGTACACCGCTCCCACAAAATTTAATATCCGTACAACTAAGACCCCGCAGAACGACGACGCCGCGCAATTTTCGTAAGTTTCGTAGTAAAGTGAATGCAATTTAATGAACTATATTAATTATTGCTTAAAATTAAAATTGTTTTACAAATTAAAAAAATAATATTTAAAACGAAAGAGCCCCTAGTTTGTGAAAATGACATGGGTCCCGTGGGGTCTGCGGATCCTCAGATACGCCACTGGAACGTCAATCAATTAGGAATATCAAAACCTAACTCTTATTTTTAATAATTTTGAACCTAAGAAGAAGTTGGTCATTTATTCATTTTAATGGAACGCAATTCGAATTTGATCGAATTTCAAGCAAGTGTCAGCTTTAGTGTAGTGGCGTTCTGGCTCGACAGATGACGACACGATGCAAATTTAAACAAGTTGGTTAAGCATATTACCCAGCATAATTAACCTATATGGCGTGGCCCAAAAGCATGCTTTTAGGTCATTGGGTATTCGTAATCACGTGCTCAGTAGACCTCGCTTGGATTGCCTTTTCGGCAAACAGGTAATTGTCGACTTTAAAATGAATAAGAAAACGTTTTTAAAAGTCGATACTAGGTGGAAGCACCTTCGCGGCAACCATAGCCATCTTCGATACATAGACCAAATAAAAAATAACGTAGGAAATTATAGAGCCGACACTTGCTTTCAAACTACCCGCAACACAGTAGATCATAAAAAATCCTTGGGTGGGGGGGGGGTTCCCGGGGCCCCCTGGGTGCGCCACTGGAGAGAACTGCCTTTACCGTCTCCCATGACTACTCTGTTACCGGCTACCACTACTTACGTTTTCTCAAAAAAAGCTATGACTACCCACGTTAACCATTCGGATAACGAGTAAAGATATAATATATAAATATAACCCCACTTTTAGCGAATCTACAATTTATGTAAAAATAAAAAATATCATTTCGGAAACGTATAAATTATACTATTTAGTTCTTTATCTGAAAAAATAAGTCTACTTTATTTCTCAGATAATTTGTTTAATAAACAATTCATTTATAAACAGGCTGATTGATATCTAATATTAGTTAATGTTTTATCAATTTTTATCTGTCAATAAATGGACTTTATATATTAAACTTATTATTTACCATGGTGAATATTAGTAGAAATTATGTTTAATTCAGAGAAAACGGCATGGTATTAGAAGATAAAACTTATTTTATACAAGACGTTTCGAGCCGAGGCTCTTCTTCGAACGACTGAAGAAGAGCCTCGGCTCGAAACGTCTTGTATAAAATAAGTTTTATCTTCTAATACCATGCCGTTTTCTCTGAATTAAACATAATTTCTACTAATATTCACCATGGTAAATAATAAGTTTAATATATACGATTATATACATGATCAGAGACATGTATCATCATTTTATCGGACTCGTCATGTTGGCAATACTTTGGCAAGAGTATCGAATCAACTAACCTTCTTGAGTAAATGTAAGTCATGGAATTTGATACCTAATGGATTACGAATTAGATCATCCTATACACCCACGTCGGGTGGGAATGTAAGAATTCAACGCGACACTTATACTCTGGAGAGTAGCATCCTTCATGATAGTATTCTAGCCCTAAGACGAAAGAAAGCGGACCTTCAAAAAGAATTTAAATTTCTCTCTAACCGCCTCTCCAACACCCTTGATACTCAGATTTTATCAATTTTACTTGACGTTATCTCACGTTCTAACTCTAAAGAGTTCCAAGAAGCTAAATCTAAACATATCCGAAAATTCAACGAACTGTGCCTCAGACACGCTACAAGTAATCCGAAATCGAGACATCACATTGATCATCCATCTAACCCTTCTATAATCACCAACCTTTCTAATCGACAATTGACAACCGGCGAAACTTCGCTACTAGAAAAGGGTCTTAACTTCAAACCAACACAAACCAATCCCAATATCAATGATATCTATGCTACAACTGAAAATTTCTTACGCACTTCAAAACAATCCGATCAAGATAAACAGGAAATAAGGAGTCTAATCAAAAATTCGTTCAAACACGAGAAACAAGTGAAAAACTTAACTCCTTCAAATCTAAACAAAATTGAAAGAACAGCTCTCAAATTCTTTAAAGAAAATAAGGACATTATTGTTTTAGAAGCGGATAAGGGTAAAAAAGTAGTTGTTATGGATAGACTTGATTATGTTCACAAGATGGCTGAGTCTTTAGATAAGAACAATTACTTAAAGCTAAAAAATGACTGTACTCAGGACATTGATAGGAAACTTAGGATTATTATAAATCAAGCGGTGAAATCAAAAGAAATTACGGAAAAGGAGAGATTTAGATTCTATAATGACAATGTTCAGACCCCTCATATTTATGGAAAACCCAAAATTCATAAGCCGAATAACCCACTACGAACTATAGTAGCTTCATATGGAAACCCAACGTACAACACGGGAAAAATTTTATGTAATATAATTTCCCCTTTAATTGGAAACAATATTTCTTGTTTAAAAAACTCTGAAGATTGTATTAAAAAACTAAAATCCCATTGCCCTGTCTTATCCCAGAATGACGTCTTAGGGAGTTTTGATATAACCGATATGTATGGTAGTATCCCTATAAATGAAGCCCTTAAATTATTGGAATCTAAATTGAGAAATGACCCTAATTTATTACAAAGATCTCCTCTTAAAATCAATACAATTCTTAAGCTTTCGGAATTATGTTTAAATAGTACTTATTTTGACTTTAATTCCCAAATTTATAAACAAAAAGACGGCCTAGCAATGGGGAATCCATTATCACCGGTTATAGCAAATCTCTTCGTGGAAAATCTAGAGGATACCATTTTTGGGTCGGACATGGACAAAAATCATTTGGCTTGCTGGCTTCGTTTTATGGATGATATATTTTTTGTATGGAAGGGAGACTTGGATTCATTAACGACTTTTCACAATGATTTAAATAATTTACATAACTCTATTCACTTCACTCTTGAACTAGAAGTTAACCACGAAATTCCTTTTTTAGACCTATTTATTAAAAATGTTAATGGTAAACTAACCTTTTCATTATTCCAAAAGCCTACTCATTCAAAAACCTTTTTAAACTTTAATTCAAACCACCCCAACCATGTAAAAACATCAGTCGTAAAAGGTTTAAAACACCATATTGAATCCATATCTGATAACCCAATTGTGGATAAATTAAAAATTAAAAATCAGTTAATTGAATCAGATTATCCAAAAACACTTATAGAAACCATATTTGACAGAAACTTAATCAGCATGCCTTCTGATATGAAAAGTAAACCTAAAGAGGAGGTTTTAGTTTTACCCTATATACCTAAAACCACAGAGAAACTTAAACGTATTTTGAAAAATTATAAAATAAACTTAGTTTCAAAAACCACTAATATACTAAAAAATCAAATTTCTCATTTAAAACCTAAAATAGAAGATTCCGCCATTCGAGGCGTTATTTATGAAATCCCTTGCTCATGTGGAAAAACGTATATTGGTGAAACAAAACGTTCCATTTTAGACAGGATACGTGAACATAAATCCTGCGTGGCTAAGGGCGATATGAATAACGGAATTTCAAAACATATTTGGTCTACGTTAAACCACTCTATTAAATGGGATGATTACAAAATTTTAAAACGGGAAACCAATTGGTACAAAAGAAAATTCTATGAAGGATTGTATATTCGTAAACTAGGTAATTTAAATTTAGATAAAGGATGTCAAGAAGTAACTAATTGGGGTAATATTGTGATTTAAAATTTTATTTTATTTTATATTTATATTTTAATAATTCACACTGACTTACATATACTTTGGATTTATCGGTTACATTGATTCTATTACACACATAAATTGTTAAAATCAGTAAAACTTTTGTTTATTTTTTAACACGCTGACCTTCTGCTCGCGTGATATTAGAACTTGAATATGGCGCGTGGTAAAATTTTAAATCAAATTAAAACTATCGAACGACTGAAGAAGAGCCTCGGCTCGAAACGTCTTGTATAAAATAAGTTTTATCTTCTAATACCATGCCGTTTTCTCTGAATTAAACATAATTTCTACTAAATGGACTTTGTTTATTCGAAAATGTGATAATCATTTATCAAAAGTATTCATAAATAAAAGGGGTGTTTATTTAAACGGATAAAGTTATACGTTACGCTTAAAATTTAGAATATATTTATTCACGGATAAGAAAAGTCTATTTTATCCAAATGGATATAATATATTCAAATTGAATAGACTTTATCCATAAGACAAAAGTTATACGAATTCCGAGCTCTAGTTACAATTAGATATTTAATATATTAATGACAACCATTAAATCATTAATCATGGGTTTTTAGGTTAAGTCTTGAACAAAACTCTAAGCATGTTTTTCTAGTTAATAGTTTGGTCAAAAGAACAGCCAGATTATCATTTTTGTTTATATAATCAAGTGTAAATAAATAATTTTTATACAGTCCCGAACATAATGCCGGGGGGTTGTTTGCGGCGTAGGAGAGATGACGTCGTCCCACAACTATTCCGCCTCCTCCTCCTGACGACGCTGCTTACCGGTGGCGTTGGCGGCGGTGCTGCGGGTGGTGGCGGCGATGGTGGCGCTGCTGCTGCTACTGCTGGCGCCCGTGGCGGCTTCCACTTTTCCGCACTAGAGTGGCAGATGCGTGGGGGAAGTGAGAAAACAATATAAAAAAATGGCAAAATAATACATACTCACCGAGACACGGCGACGGGAAAGTCGTCCCGATTTCCTAGGCGGCGCTGATGGTCGTGGTGGTGGCTGCGCGGCATTCGCACAAAGCGAAATGAACTCTCAACCTCGAGGGGGCTTGCTTTAAACCTTTTTCTTGAACAATAGCGTGGGTTTTAATTTTCTTACTAAAACTTTTTCTCTACTTTCAATGGCTACTTCGTATTTGGACCCTGGGTACTCTACAATGGGGGAGAGGGATTATGATGGAAATTCTACTCATCATTATATTTCGGTGTCCTCCGCTACTTTGTTAATTAATATCTAAACGCGACTTCATCGCGCATAATTCCATCTTTATCTCGACATGGTCTTTCTCTCGAGTTCTGAAACGTTCTCCTCAGTTCTTGCAAAAGCAGACTTCTGTCAAGTTCTCTACCGTTCTATCTTTTTGGTTTTGTTCGAGGGATCTTAGGGCGGAGTTGAAAATGAAAAGCAATTGGTGACCTCCCATTTTATTTGGGTCATTGGTGCACCCAAGACTCGTGTCCTGTCATGGGATGTATGACGTTGACTGACCCGCGAAAGGTCCATTGGGGTTGGTTCTGCTTGATTGCGGGGGTCTCAGTGTTTGTGAGGGAGAAGATGCCAGGAAATTACGACGTTATTTTTATTTTGTTGGCAAGCGAAAATGTCCAGCCACACTTTTTACCTATGACCTGGCCCTGGAAAATGTGCGCTTTTTGTTGGATTCGGGTTACCTGATAGTGGGCTAAAGGCCCGCTAACATGACAAAGGTTCCATGGGATCGTTGTGAGTTGAGGGAGTATTACTGTTTTAGTTCGGCAAAGTTTCTGAGAAAAATGCGGGTGGGGTCAGTTCCGAGAGTATTGTAACACGGTAATAAACGAAGAAAAAGACACCAATTATCTCCAGATGCCAAAGGCTCTTAATTTTAACATTCCTGAAGGCAGGGATTTAGTTTATAATATACAGGGTGTCTCAATTTGCTAGATCAGGCCATTTTTCTCAAAATATATTTATGCTAGGGTTCTGAAATTTTCAGGGTTTATTTGTTAGGTATGGAAGGCTTTGGTTACTAAATTTTAGAAAAATCGAACGATTGTGTGTTGTTTTGGAAAATTTATTTTTTCACCGGCAGGTGTCACGCAAAATGTTTCAATAAAAACGTTGTAGGGCATAGTCGAAAGTGTAAAAATAATTTTGGTTCGGTTGGAAAAGACCTATTTTTCACTGAGTTTGGAGGTCGGGGAAAAACAAGTTGTACTAGCAGGCAATAGCCTTAAACGAATTGTAGGTAACATGCATTTCAGTAATAAGATTTCGAAAAATATACAAATAATAATTAACCCAAGTGACAAATGTTTTAATGACTTCTACAAAATGTTTTCAAAAATGCCACCTTCTGATGACCCGGCGACATGCTTCGATGATTTTTTGTCGTAAATCTTCAACGCTCGTAACAGGTGTTTGGTATACGTAGTCCTTTACGAATCCCCAAAGAAAAAAGTCAAGTGGTGTTAGATCAGGGGATCTTGCAGGCCAACGAACAGGACCAGTTCTTCCGATCCACCTTCCAGGAAACTCGTCGTTTAGATAAGCAACCACGTCACGATATTGGTGAGGTGGCGCCCTATCTTGATGGAACCAGATTCGTCTGTACTCGGCCAGAGGAATGTCGTCCAACACGTTGGATATTTCATTTTGAAGAAACTCGAAGTAGTTTTGACCGTTCAGACGATTTGGCAGGAAGAACGGGCCAATAGTTATGTCACCTAACAGACCAGCCCAGACATTTAAGCGAAACTGCACTTGGTGGCGCGGAGGAAATCCCCAGTGTGGATTCTCGTAGTCCCACATATGTTGGTTTTGACGGTTGAAAGGCCATCTCTTCCGAATGACCATTCGTCGGATATCAGTAGTTGATCGTGAAAATCCTGATGTGTGTCAGCCATGAGGCAAAACCAATTGCAGAAGTCGAGTCGGCGCTGTCTATCACCGTCATGCAGTCCTTGGTGAAGTGTCGCTCGATAAGGATAAAAATGCTGTCTTTTGAGTATTCTCCAAACAAAGTTTCGATCCAACCCTAAGTCAAAGCTGGCAGTCCTGACGTTCGCTCGAGGATTGTCGACGAAGTAGGCAAGTATAGTATTTTCCATGTCGATGTCCTGGAGACCACGACCACGAAACCTCGGATTGATATTACCCCATTTGTCGAAGTCGCGGACCATTCTAAGAACCGTCGTATGACTTGGTCTGCAATTGGGAAATCTTCGTCTAAATAACTGACTTACTTACCGATGAAAAATAAATTTTCCAAAACAGCACAAAATCGTTCGATTTTTCTGAAATTTAGTAACCAAAGCCTTCCATACCTAAAAAATAAACCCTAAAAATTTCAGAACCTTAGCATAAATACATTTTCAGAAAAATGGCCTGATCGAGCAAATTGAGACACCCTGTATATTAAGTACCCTATTTAATAAATTCTATCAATTTTATATTTAATAGTGGGGGTTCATTGAGTTCTATCAGATTTATTAACTTTATTTAATTTGTATGTATGGTTAAAAAGTTTTTGATTTTAATTAATATTTAACACTGTGATTAGTTTTATTAAATAGAGCTTGGAATTCTAATAAATTTGACATATGGGGCTTTACGAATACTTAACAATTACTATAGATGGCCGAGAGTGGAGGGAATAATGTAATAGCAAAAGTAAATAAAACACAAAACACCGGGCTATAAATTCTGACAAACTCCCTGACCCAGGATCTTCGAGTTCATAAGATAAGTCATTTAATCTGGGTTTTACGCGAAAAGGTCCTTCATATTTGAGAAACAATTTTTTGGGAGAGCTAGCGCGTGATTGTACATGAGTACGAACCCATATCAGGGAGCCTATCGAGAAATCAAGCTCGCGGCGCTTCGCATCATATTGTTTTTTGTTATGAGAGTGGGCTTTTTTAAATTTGTCTTTACGTTCTCATAAGCATTTTCCAGTTCTTCGATGAACTGGGTTTGAATTGGAGGGAGATCGCCTATGGGCGTGGGCATTGGATCACCTGGGAGTCTGATTTCTCGACCGAAATTTAAATAACACGGAGAATATCCGGTACCGTCATTGGGGGAACTATTAATAGCCCATCTAACTAGGGGCAGGTTCTGATCCCATGTTCTATGGTCAAACCAATCTATGTTGCCAGAAGTCTGCCTACAACCTGATTATATCGCTCGGTTAGATTAGTTAGGGGGTGATAAACGCTCGTGAAGTTGTCATGAATACCCAATAGGTTATTTACTTCCACAAAAATATCGGAAATGAACTGGGGCGCCGTAGCGACATATTATGTTATCTATGAAGGCGAGGGCTATATTTACCGCCGTGGCTTGTTTGAGGGCTACTAGTTCTACCGTTTTTGTAAAATAATCGACCATTACCAAGAGGGTCTTATTTCCATGGGGGGATTGAGGGATGGGTCCCATTAAGTCTAAACCAACCAGGTGCCATGAGCCTTGGTTAATCGTTCTCAGCATTAATCCTGCTTTTTTCCGGCGATCTATATTTGTACGCTGATAGACTATGCAAGTCCTCGCATAAGCCTCTATTTGTGGTTTCATCCTATCCCAAAAGAATTTTGCCTTAATTTTTTTTATGTTTTCTTCATTCCCATATGGCCACTAAACCTGGCATCGTGATAGGTGGCTAGCACATTTTCGCGGGCTAAAGGGGGGGGGCAACTAATCGAGGTAGGAAGTCTTCCTGAGTGGGTTTTAAATAAATTAAACCATTTAATTTAACAAAATGATCTGGATCCTTATGCAATTCGCTTAATTCGGCATCATCTAACTGCGCTTTTTAGCATTCCAAATGACCTAATACCTTAATTTTTACTTCTAGGGGGAGGGGATCTACTTGAATTGCAAAAAAAAAACGGAAATTCTGTATTTTCCATCTCTTCGATTTCTTCCTCGAGAGGAAGAGTTTCTTCGAGGGCTGGTCGCGGGGGGGGGGGCTATGGGGAGGGGGGACTGAATTCCTGAATACGGTAGACGGGAGAGAGGGTCAGCTAGTTTATTTACTCTTCCGGGACGGTAGATTATTTTGAAATCGAACCCCTGTAAGGCGAGGGACCATCGAGCGAGGCGACCGTGGGGGTCTTTGAGGGAAAATAGCCATTGAAGGGCAGCATGATCGGTTACTACGGTAAAAGGGGTTCCTTCTACATAATGACGGAACTTTTTAATGGCGAAAACAACTGATAGACATTCGAGTTCGGTAATTGTATAATTTATCTCGTGGGCGTTAAGACCTCTACCCGCGTAGAAAATAACACGGGGTATCCCATTTTGTTCTTGGAGCAGAACGCATATCACGGCGGTTCCGCTAGCATCGCAATGGGTGATGAAAGGGCCTTCTCGAGTGGGGGCCGCGAGGATGGGGGGTTGATCAATGTTTTAACTCTTCAAAGGCATTCATTTGGGCGGGTCTGAATTCCGATTTTCTATCTTTTTTCCGAAGTGTATTGAGGGGCGCTGCTATCTGGGCCAATCCAGGCATGAACCAACCGGCTAATCCAAGGAAGCAACTTAACTCATCCGTATTTCGGGGGGGGGCAGGTACGAAAGTAAATTTCCTATTTTTTCAAGATCGGGTCTAATACCGCCACTCCCGATAATATGACCTAACCATTTGACTTCGGTACGAGCAAATATACATTTATCTAGACGGAGGGTCGGACCGGCGGTGTTGAGACGCCATATCGGAGGTCGACTAAGTGGCGGGGCCAATTGGGAGAGACAGTATTTATATCATCGCGATACAAACTCGTGTTGTATTGTTTACGTTGTTCGAGGGGGAAAACTTGGTCCATTACATACGCGAACGAGGCGGGGGCGTTAACGAGGCTGAATGGCATCACGTGAAATTCGTATTTCCCGTTCGAGGTTATGAAGGCTGTTTTTGGAATACTATTTTTATTCATCGAGATTTGCCAGAAACCCGAAAGTAAATCTATGGTCAGCACGTACGCGGGGGAACCGATTGCGTCTAATACTTCATCTACATGGGGGTAGGGATATACATTTTTAATTGTTATCTCATTTAACTTTCGATAATCAACGCAAAAACGGGTGTCGCCCGTCTTTTTCGGAACTAACACGACGGGGTTTTAAGGGGCGCACTATTCCGGCATCTAACATATTGTCCACGTGCTCTTGAATGACAGCTTCTTTCGCTGGGGATACTCAATAGGGGGCGTTCGTGATGGAGGGGCTTGTTTCGGTTTCTATGACATGTTCTAAAAGATGGGTTCTACCTGGTTTATTGGCCCTTACTACCTCGGGGAAAGACATATTCTGGGACCGGATTTGACCAGTTTTATGGGGGGTCTCTTGGCTAGTCCCAGGATTTTGGGGAGGTACATTAACAGGACTTTCACAGAGGCGCGAAAGAGAGGGATCATTCTCGTTCATAGTCAAATTATTTTAATCGATATTAAGGAATCTGTCCGCGGGGGTCGAAGTTTGTGGGGTAAATAACGGTTTAGTGAAGGTTTCAGAACTACATTGATCGATGGTCCCTATCTTTTCCGCGAGGGTTTTGAAGGAGTCAGCTTGTCTTCTGGCCGCGTCCTCTTGCGCTCTAGAAGCCTCCACTTGTTCCCTAACTAACGCATTGTTAGCCATTAAGAGGCGCGAAAAGGAATCTGAGGGTTCAATTGTTTTTGGGATAGTTTGTTCAGGGTTTTCCTTACGATTGGCTTCTCGTACCCGTTGGTCTATTCTATCTTCTAACGAATCGAGCATGGTATGGGTTAAATTATGTATCGCGGTGACTTGCTCACCAACTAGGACCGCTTGGAGGAGCAAGTTAGTCGCTGGATTATCGGTTTGGGGGGATCTATCTAGTAAGGCCCGGGTCATCTCTTGCATCATCTGACCATGCGCCTGAATCGTCTGCATGAACAAATTATCCTCCGGGTTAATCAGGGGCGGGGATCTATTTATCAATTTTCTACTCAGGGTTGTTATCCCTCTTCCTATATATATATATATAAACGGTATCATTATCCTAGCTTTATGTTGGTATACGAAGGCAAGGAAAGAAAACAAAAGCGCACCTAGCATTAAAAGGTCTCTCGCGGGATATCCGAGAAATATATCAATAAATTTGAGCATTTCCATTGCGTTCGTTAGGAGGTCTAACAATGCTGAAGACAGGGATTTAGTTTATAATATATATTAAAGGAAAGGTCTAGGATACCGTTTTCTAGGGAATAACATATAAGAAAAATAAAATTTTTAAAAGTCTTTAATTATTAGTTATAAATAAAATACTTTTGTTATTGTTGAGTTTGGCGGGCCGCCATTTTTATTTTTTTTTATTCCGGGACAATCTGGTTCAGTCATTTACGTCTTCGCGCGTGAAAGTAGGCTCCCTTCTTTTATGCTTGTAGAGATAAAACGGGGCATAGCTTTGTACTTGCTGAATTATCAACTTGAACTATTTTCAATAACAGACGCCTCTTTCATTTGGGGGAACTAACCAATAAAAGTATAATTTTGGTCATCGTCAAGCAGCTGATTTTCTAGGAATTTGCTGCGTGTAAATCCCTAGGAAGTTGAACCTGAATATACCGAAGAAGAACTCAGGGAAATATAAATTCAAGAAGAAAATGAGTTGATTAATAATGCTAAATTTCAAATAATTTTGGCTGCAATTTAGGACCACTGTTCTTGTGGCAAATGTGTTCCCGAATGGTTAGGCCTTGGCTCTGATGAAGAACAAGTTGAAAGTATGAAAAGGTATGTACTTCTGTGTAGGATCTTTTGGTTAATATTTTATTTATGCTAATAAATAATATTTTCAGAAGGTATTTAAACCATAAGGACCAAAGGGGAGGATTCATTTGCTGTAAACAAATTGAACAGGTTATAGATTATTTAAATGATACTGATGACCCACTTGGACCAGCTGAATGTGTAACTGGTGACGTTGATTTTAGATTTATGTGTAAAAGAAAGCGCGCATTGAAAGCCACATATAGAAGCTATTTACCCGCTCGCCAAAGACCAATACCGGAAAATTTTAGTTACAGGTAATTTGTTTATGTATTTAACAGTTCATACTCAATTAATTGTATTATTGGTTATATTTTACGAGACCCGATTATCAAATTAATATATTCACTGTATATTCAACTAATATATTTTTAGGACTTATCGATATACAGCGTATCGAACCTACACTTATTTAATTTATCAAAACCTTGGGAGAGGTAATCGTAGGGCAGTCCCCCTTTGTACCATACTTTATATTGGGAAAGACTTACCAGAAACCAATGTAAACGAGTACACAAGCTACAAAACAGGTGTGGAAATAGAACGATTTAGACCCGTTGATTAGTGCTGACCACAGATTTTACGTGGTCTAGATTTCTTACTTCACCAATTTTATGAATATTTTAGGTATAGTATTAAAAATTATTTTTGGTTTAACTTGTAATGTTACATAACTTTGATTTTTTTAGTATATGATATTTTGTTAATAGAAAAAGAAGTTAAATAACTTTTACTTTGAGCTTTGTGAAATAAAGTAACCTAGCTTTAATTATACTAAATTGGTCTTGATAACTAACTATAAAAAATGTATAACCATGTTTGGGACAATATTGAAAATTATTATTTGTTCCTTCGAATAATATTAAAATTTTGTGATGTTAAGTAACTTTAATTCTTTGGTTTTTTAATAGTAAATTTTCTAATTTTAAATTAATATGAATAAGCCAGAACTTTTCCATAATGTATTTTTAACTGTATATTTAATAAGTTTCAAGAATTGTTTTAAAATCCATGTAATATTACAGGGTTTATTACAATATTGTTTGGTTTTTCACAGGTTTTTATTAAAGTTGCATTTGACAGTCAAGTTTTGTTATTTTTAACCCTATATTTTTCTGAAGACCCCTAAAATGTCAACACTGTCAGCCCCCAGGGGTCCCTATATTTTCAAAAATGCCCTCTTACATGTACATGTTTAGCACAATCCGCAAAAGGCTTATATATTTCTATAAATTTGGATATTTTAAAATTTCAAATCCTGGCTCACAGTTAAATTGCTAGATTTAGCCATAAGTAGTGCCACAGTCCCCTGGAATGTGAACATTCAAGGAAGCGGTTGCATGAGACTTATTAATATAGTTAGCTACTGGTGTACTTTTGTAATTAAATAGGTTTATTTTCAAGTAAAAATAAAAGATTTATTTCACTAAATATAATTTTTTTAAAATACAGGAAGTTAGTAAATTTAATGGCATATATAATACTTTAAATTCCTATAGGACCTACCAAAAAAATAATTCAATATTTTTAGAAATATAGAAAGAAATTTGAAATTTAAAAGGCTACCTGAGCTATTATTTTACTTAAATATTATTAACTGTGGTAAATAAGGAAATAAGTTCTACAATGAAATTATGGTATTTAATAATACTGAAATATGAAAATGACTGGAATTTAACTAACACATTTATTATTTGGTCCAAATTAATATGCTTTCGCTTTTTTGCGGCTTCAATTAACCCAGGTTTGTCTGGTCGTGGTATTGGGGCAATGTTTTGTCTTTTACGGGATATGCTCATCAAATTGGCCAATGGTATTTCATCGTCATCAGTTTATTTGCGGTTGACAATATTTTTAAGTATATCATAAATAAATAGGTATGATTTAGGTTCTTTTAGAGGCCTGGCATGCCATTCACCAGTGGCTTTGGAAAAATAGTATTCAAATTCTTCTTTAATTGCTTCTTGGATTGCGCAATCTTTTTCATTTTGGAAATAACATTTTCGATCTACATTAAAGTAGTGGTCTAAGGCAGCTAACATTGTACGAGCTTCCATAACATCATAATCAAATTCTTGACGCTTGGGAAAATATTTGGTAAGAAGACTGTGGTAGGATTCCAATTTCGAAATATGGGAGAATCTACAAACTTGTTTTAAATCTCGTAGAAGATTTTTTTTGATTATTAGAACGGTTGAAGTAAGAATGGTTTTTTATCACTCTCACAACAGATTAGTCCTGTAGAGCCAGCATTTCCAATTATATTTCTTGTTCTGTACACGTTTCAGTGAAAGTGTCAGTCTTAAAACAGTCATTGTATATTATTATACCCTCCAGTAATTAAGAGAAAACACGGAAAAACCAAAAAACTAACACCACAAAAACAAACACAAAAATCAAGCACATGGGTAAGTAAACCCGGGTGGGTTTGTTTCGATAAAGATTGATATTAATCTTTAGATAGATTTACATATATATATATATATATATATATATATATATATATATATATATATATATATAATCGAGATCGACACTTAGACGTGAAAAACGTCGGCGCCCCAAACCCCTTACTTTTGTTTGGACGGTCATCTTAGTATTGTCGCCTGACGGTGACGCGCACTCACTTCGCTTGAGTGCTGGGGGCGCCCCCTACTTTAGGTTAGCAGGCGGGTTATATTATTTTAGGTTAGGACAAAATATCAATGAAAGTATCTTATTCAGCGTCGAAGTGGCGCAGATTGAAAACAATTTCGTATTTTAGTGTTTTCGGATTTCGTTAGTGGCATCGATGGTACACACGGAAACAAAACATAGTCAAAAAGGTCACTTTTTCGATTTTCAGGTGGCACGGATAGCACACACGGAAATCAAAAATCGTCAAAAAGGTCACTTTTACGATTTTTCCAAGTGGCACGGAGGGCACGGATACAAAAAAATAGTTTTCGAAGGGGTTTCGGGTGGCAGGGATGGGGGAAATATCGTCTATTTCGAGGATAAAGACCTTAAACGGCCAGTTTTTTCAAGTATTTTTCCCCCACCCTAAACCTCAAATTTCCAACTGTGTCCCTAGGAGGTCGATTGGTCCTTTAAGTATTAATAAAAAGTGGCACACTCGCGTTGCATATATTATTATTATTATTATTATTCTTTATTGTGTACATTAGAATTATTACATGGTCATAAACAGATATACTTCATATTTACGTACACTTGCATGTATTGTATATTAATATATAGTTAAAGTGATCAACTAAATCACCGTACAGGTAAAAAATAAAAGACAATTTAATTTTTATAACAGATTGTTAGAACATGTTACTGATGGTATCATAATTATTAGCGGTCTATTTTTAATTTTGGTTTTATATGTTTTAAAGTCTACCTCATTTCACAAATCGAGACTCAGTTGGTTAAATATTAATGGGCCATAGTACATCGCGTTCTTTTGACTTTTAGATTAATGAAATTTAGGTATTTTAAATGTAAAAGCATCTAAGCATCTTGTGTCATGCACGTGTTTATAAATAAAGTTTGGTATCGACTTATATTTATAGATATTTGTTAACACATTTACTGTATATATTGGTCTTACGTTTAATACTTGAAGCTCAGAGTATAATTGTACAGTTGGGTACCGTATCGGTTTAAAAGTGCATGTTTTAATTATTCTATTTTGTAATCGATTTAGTGGATTTAAAACTGTATTTGTGGCGTTTCCCATCCTAAAATACCATAGGACAATAGCGACTGAACCAGTGCATAATATACCGTTTTCAACATCGTATTACTCAGGATACGTCTTAGAAACAACAATTTAAACAGACAACATCTCAATGACCCTATTAAATAATTTATATGGATATTCCAGTTCAGTTTGAATTCAACGTAAATTCCAAGATATTTCCAAGAATTAACTTTTTCTATTTCTTTACAGTTACAACTACCTATTATAATTTTACAACAATCAAATTATCTATTTAAAAACACACCAGAACTAGAATTATCGCTTTCGGAAAAGGCTATATATTTGGTTTTATCCACATTTAGGCTTAGAATTTTTTTTATTAACCATTGATTAACATTATAAATACCAATATTGCCAATACAAGAATGTTTTATTAGTTACTCTTGTAGATTTATTAATATACGATGTAAAACCATAATTTGATAAAATATCAAGGTACTCGGAATTTTTTGGTGTATTAATTTTGTGGGCTATATCAATATTTACGTCATTTACAATGACGTAATTTTTACACATCATTATACGACATTAGTTCAATTTCTAAATCAAAAACAAAAGATCTTACTTCCGAGTTAGGTGACCGATAGATGGCTAATATATTACAAATTGACAAATTACCGCGTTTATTAATTTTACCTTCAAACAATTACTTTCACCTAATTTAACCTCCGAATGCTGAACTTCGTATTCTTTTTTAAAATAAACTACAAGACCGTCCGAACGATTACTATATTTAGGGTGGAAAATATGTTATATTTATCAATATGGAATAATTTCAAGTCTATTTCAGTTAACCAACATTCGGAGAGAACAATTACGTCACATGCTATTTTTAAGTCATCAAGTAAGACAAGGAGCTCATCAAAATGTTTATTAATACTACTTATATTAAGATGCATTATTTTAAATCCGTTAATATTAAATAAATCGTAACATTCTGTTAGGGTCGTGCAAAATATTCCTTATTATTTTGAGTATTGGAAAAAAATACACTTAGTCATAAAAAAGAAGAAAATAAATTGTACTACTATATTTAGTACTCAATAAAAAATTCACTTTTCCCTTCCGCTAATGTTTTCAATATCCAACCAGTTTTTTATCTTCAACGCTTTTGAACCCTCTTCTTTCCGAATAAAAACTTGGCCTGATGGCACCCAGACATATTGGTAACCCCTCTTACTCGCGAAACCCTTGGCTTCGTACAGAATTTTTTTCCTATAACCAGATAACAGCTCATTTAAATAAACCTTATACTTTGGTAGCGAATTGGCAATATTAGTCACGTAGTAGCCATCCATTTTTTGTTTTTTATATTCCATAAGACAGTCGTCACGAGTGTCTTCGTTTTTAAATTCGAATATTATATTTCGTGGTTTACCTTTTAGACTTCCTTCCGCGTGTTTTTATAAGCTCTGTATCCCTTTTCCATCAGTTCTTTTTTAAATGAAACTCCCTAATATTTAGCAATTGCGGACGCCATTTCCGGAAAATCTTCATTAGTCGTTTCGGGTAGGCCTACAACCTCAACGTTATTTCTAAGCTTGTCTTGTTCCGTTTCTTGTATTTAAGTGTCCATATTTGATAGCTTATGCTCTAAATCTGCAACCTTGGCCTTCAAATTATAATTTTCCTTTAACAAAGTGTCTGTGGCCTTGTTTAATTTATCCATATCGATAAGGAATCATAAATTTTACCGCAACAAAAGTCAACATCCCAGCAAACACAAATCGTCCCTGGGACGTCCCAGCATGGTCCATAGAGCCCAGCTTGGTCCCGTTCAAAATTCGTCCTACGGGACGAATAACGGACGTCCCATTTTAGTCCTCGTAGAAACAAATTCGCGACATCCGATATTCAGCCCAATCGACGTCGCATGGATCTCCACTATTCGTCCGGAATGTTTCGTCCATCAATGCTATCTAGAGGTGCGTTTATCAGCAATTAATTTAAAAAAATTTCACCTGTATTTGTATTTGAGCTGATAATGATTAATGAACCACCAAATATTAATTTTATTAAGAATATTATTATTTAAATTTACGAGTTTATTTAACGTGAATTAATGAAATTACGTATTAAATCAAAACTACTTAATTATTTAATTAATTTGATCTGTTCTTAATTT
Organism: Leiobunum rupestre; assembly: GCF_980474605.1. Lineage (NCBI taxonomy): Eukaryota > Metazoa > Arthropoda > Arachnida > Opiliones > Sclerosomatidae > Leiobunum > Leiobunum rupestre. The sequence goes on from NC_143384.1 coordinate 167,765, forward strand.
TTATATTTTTTTTATATTATTATTTTCTTAATTTTTATTTCATTATTTTCATTTGATGAATTATTTCTACAATCACAGCCAATTACTGCGAAAAAGCTGATCTAAGTTGGCCGAGCTAAAGTCCTTTTAAAATATTTGGTAGCCCAGTTTGTAGTTTCTATTGTACGACGCCATTACTCGATAGTTTGGAATCGGTCACCATAAAGTCCATAATTCGTGCTATACATACGTTAAAGATTATAACATAGTAATTTCTAGTATTGCTGATTATATATCATAAGAGTAAGTATTTTATTAAAAAACTGTTGGATTTTTTTAATGATTTTAATTCCATTTTTTTAATTTGTCTTTTACAGAGGTAGGAAGAAAATATGTTTGATCAAAGTCTTTTGGACTCGTTACCTTTATGGAGTATTCATCTTCGCTCTCACTGAATGGTGGACTTAGTCTCTTTTATTTTGGAATTTGCATGGTCGCAGCCATCTTTGTCATGAGACCCGTTATTTTATTACTACACGTACAAAAAAGCAAACGTGAAAGTAGTAATATTTGAAATAATATCGCGCGAGACCATTTATTAAAATTTATAATAATAATTTATTAAATAAATGGTCTCGCGCGATATTAATTCAAATATTACTACTTTCACGTTTTCTTTTGTTTAACTTGAAAACCAAATTAGGGTTAATTTTCGTGTTTTACGTCGTCACTATTTTTCAATAACCTTTCAACCACAATTCCGGTTAGAAAAGGGAACCCAGATTTGGTTTTTAAATAGGATAACGCGTCGAACGAGCGCAAACACGACAAATTATACTAATTTTTTCGTGACGCCATTTCGGAGGGGTTTTACTATTACCGGTATGGGTTGTGCCCTACTAGTGGTAGCGCATTATCGTTGCTGGCATAATATTTTCGTGCGGGTATTCTTTCCGTAAAGCCCTCACTCGGCTCTCTACCTAAAATAGAAACAAATTGACTGCCAAACAAAAACGGCCAGAAACTTTTGATCAGGACTGTACTGTATCGCCATCTATCGCTATATTTCAGAATTATAAATTCTATTTTTACGAGCTTTTCAATTCTTCTGATCAGCTGGGTTAATTTTCAAATTTTTACAATTTAGCAGCTATTAGATTTAATTTTATATTAGATTTAATGTGACACGCTTCTAAAAAAATGCCTAAAACCAAAGTGACTTGGAAGATATAATTCTTGGTAAGAAAAACCTCTAAATTTCTAAGCCTTGGTAACTAAATAGCATACTTAAGGCGATTTTATTTATTTTAAGATGATCAAACAGTTCTCCCACACCCAATGAAAATAAGTGAAGCTCTGTGGAAAGACAATATGAAACTATGGCCAAAGCTAGACCAAACACATATTGTTTATTATTTAGTGCATTCTTAAGCGTGTGACTTACGGGATATGAAATCATATATGAGCCTCCAATCTGTGAATCAATTGGAAAGTGGATGGGTGCAAACTGTCTATATACACATTAGGGTGTATCGAAAAAATCGAATGTTTGAATTTGAATGAGGCACAATGCAGAAAGGTTGTGGGACCATGGCAGTAACTCGTACAAAAAAGATGGGCTCGATCAGATAAAATTTGCTATCCCCGAACGAGCCTCAAAACTCGAAAATTTTACTAAAATTGAGATTTTGTAAAAGAAAGTTCGGATGGACTTTCTGCGTGTAGATTTTGGTACATGTGCAATCTAAAGTCACAAAAGACTAGGTTAAATCTAGTGAGAAACATAATGAGAGGTTTCGGGTACTTGTGAGAGGTGCTCCGCCCCCTCAAACAGTCTAAAAAATGTCGCTGTTTTTCACCCAAATGCGACACATGTCAGTGCTGAACAGTGCAGCTCTTCGCCCGGTTCCCATAAGAATAAAGAAGAAACCGACTCAGAACTCACTACGAGAAGGTGGCTGCACTTCGAGTTCCGCCCTAACCCATCCCAACCAACCAACCAATGATGGGTTTAATGCCTACAGACAATCAAAATTGTATTAGTAAGTACCAAAAATGCCTCGAAACTGGTTTTTGGTGTTAAACAATGGCATCACTTCCCTTGATCTTAAACCATTACGAATTAAGCCATCACGATGAATATGATGTTGGCCCATTTGTACTGAGCGGTGAGTAATATTGCATGACGCTAATTCAGATTTTCTTTTCAGTCTCTTCCTGAGAATTTCAGTTACTTCAGCGTCAATCTCACCTATTATCATAATCCTAACAGTTCTTTGGTCATTCAAAAAGGGACGATCAATTTCAGGGACCTTTCGGGCCTTCTCACATATTCAAGATTCAATTGGTTCACAATGACAAGTTGCAACGTCGAAAAGAATATTTGCTTTAGCTTTAAATGAAGCTACAGTTTCGGCACTGCACTTGAACTTACCTGTTTTCTTATTGTTAGATTTCCAAAGGTTTTCATACCTATTGTGATACTCTACAATCCTTTTAACCACACCTTTTTGAGAAATTACAGGAATGGATGATTTTTCATACAACTCCACAATATAAGTGGCAACGGTATGAGCAATATCATTGAAAGGAGTTTTAATTGATTTTCCTTCAGATCGAAGTCGTAGCCTCTCTTGGAAACAACTCAGCATAACATCTGCGTGGGTTGGAAGTTGGGAGGGGGGCAAGTCTCGAGGACTTCCAAACAAAGGGCATTGAATAGAACCTCAGTAGTTTAGGACCCTATTCCTAGCCAAGCGGGGGCGTGGCTACCGCGTTCCCAGCTGCGTGACGGGGGGGAATGAAGCGGGGAATCGCGTTGCCGACCCCCCTCGGGCGCGTGTCACGCGCGCTTGACCTGAATAATTAATGAGATTAACAGGTGTTAATTAATGACCTGTCAATCAACTAGAGTAGGTAAGCAAGTGTTTTAAAAAGGGTGAATATTAATGAGCGTGGTATTGTTTAACTAGATGGATTACTGTTAGGGGTCATTGACCTGTTAGATAGTAACATGTGTTTAGGATCACAAGTAGTTATATTATATGTTTGAATATTAATTTTTGGCGGGAAAGTGTAAGCGTCGATCAACAAGTGGTTAAACTCTTTAGGTTTATTAATATACACTTGACATGATTTTGGCGGGGAAACGGGTACAGGTTGTACTCTATAGGTCTATTACATGTTTGTATCTTTATAATTAACCGTTAGGGTTCATGACCTGGTAGCTATATGGTTGTTAAAGTTTTGGCGCGAATTTAACATGTGTTTCGGTTAGAAAAGCGCGGGAAATTGTAAGCGTCGATTAACAAGTAGGAATGGTACGTTTTAACCAATCTGTATGAAAATGGTTTATATGATACAACTAACGTGCTTATTAAGAAAGATACAAAAATAAATATAAACAGTTTATTTTTAAATTAAAATTTTAAAGGCGCCACCTAAAATTACATAAATTAGTTGCTAATATAATAAAACATGTTGAATATATTACCCCCTTCCACGATGATATTGATCCCCGGCGCTAGAAAAAATTCATATTATAATTTCATACGTATTAAAATATATTTAACGAATTACCTTTCCTCAAGTCCAGTACTCGCATTTCCGCCGACAATGACGGGTTGATCAAAATCTCCCGATAGGGAATTGTGGGAGAGTTCGAGGGCGTTGGGGAGTTCCCGGGTGTTGGTGGGTCCGAAGGCGTGGAGGGTGGTGGCAACGTGTCGGGTCCTATTGTTAGAATTTTTATAAAAGTATAATAAAAAATAGAAAATAATTACTTCGAACTGGTCCTAGGTCCGCGTTTTCTCCTATAATTTAATAATTATCAATTACTTGTTACAGTATATTATCAAAAGTACATTAATTCCGCGTCCTCTCCCCTTCACTACTTTAATAAAATCTGCTGTAGTGTTGGAAGCCCTAAATTTTTAAATTTTTGTTGAAAAGGTTCGTATTAAGACGTTTTACAACTTACATTGTAGTTCAGGAACGTAAAGTGATAAAACATGAAAAAATCGCGCCTTTTATACCCGGTAATCTTAACCTAAAAATTTGATTTACTATAGCTTGAGGTTAGGTTCGTGTATGGAATTTTTCTCGAGAAAACATTGATTTATTTAAAAAACGTTACGTTAATAGAGTACGTGAAAATTGTTACAAAACCATTAGAAAATGGAGTTTCCTAAGCATCCCGCTAGGGGGTTTATTTACCACATGTTGATATAAAAAACCGTTACGAAAAATTACGAGTACCTAAAACCGTTATGAAAATTAGCATGTGTTATAGAAGTTCCTAAGCGTCCCGCTAGGGGATTTTTGTTTATTACGAAAAATTACGCATGTATTAATAAAAGCGTTAGATAAATTAGCATGTGTTATAGAAGTTCCTAAGCGTCCCGCTAGGGGGTTTTTCGACTCTAAATAGAGGGACGCGCTTTATTTGCATTTATTTCACAACTTGCTTTCGACTTGAATAAATTGTAAGTACATTTTAAAATTTGGGGAATTACCTTTTTTAAATGACCGTTTATTGTTAGGAAATTATTCTGGCACGATGGATTTTGACCGCAAAGTAATAGTTTATTAATTCAGTCTATTTTTTATACCATTTAATTTAGTTAAATTTTTAGAACCAATCCGAAACACCTCCCTGCTCCCAGGTCAATAAGGTCCGTCGTCGATTAGATTTCGGAAATAAAGTATATATTAAGAAAACTCGTTTTGAAGTAGACATCCCGAAGAATCAACCTGATATCATAGATTTAACATGCCACGAGGTACTCGATAGCCCTTCCAAACAATCGCCATTCAAACCAGTTGATGCGCCACCCAAAAGCACCCTATCCAAGCCAGGCCCATCTCAACCAGGTCCATCTCAAGCCGGTCCATCTAAGCCAGTAGACGACGGCTGGACTGATATAGTCGTAGAGTTTTCCCGCCATAAATATTTCGGGATAAAAATTGCAAGTTTCAAAAATAACTTGTATTTAGATATAAGGCGTTACGTCAAAAATAGCGATCGGCCAACCGCGACAAAAGACGGCGTTTGCGTCAAACTAGATTCGGCGTATGAGTGAAAAGAGTATCTAGAACAGATAGTTTATGAAGAAGGTGATTTTCAACTAAGAAACGAGAAGGTTGAAATTCTAGCGGGTCGGCGAGGTGAAGTTCTAGTTTACAAGAACCGTGGACGTCACTACGAAAAACTATTAAACTTGCAGAATTCCGGCGAAGTTTACGACGTCGCGACAACGATTCAAACCGTATTAAATATTTACGCAGGACTTTAAAAACACCATGGCCCTCGATCTTAGCACCCGTTTCAACCCTAAAAATTTTTACTCGATAGATAAAATCATTGCCAGTTCTTCTCGAAAGTATAGGTGTAAATCTATGCTATTCCAGTGTAATTTTAAAAATTTAGACCAATTAAACCACGCGGATATCAGTAACCAACTGACCCGTATTTTCCAATCAATATTAGATAGAATTACGGCCGATAATTTAGGCTACACGCGCGTCAGGGTGGTGGTAATTTCCAATGAGCTGCAAGATCCGATAAATTTCCAATTAATGAATATTAATGAGTTGACAGCTGAGATAATTTTAACGGGGATTGAAAAGGTAGCCCAGTCCGTAAAAACCATTTATCTAGAGTCACCCCTCCGATTCGACCTAATATTTCTTCAAGATACCCCTATGAGAGGACTTCCTCGCAGTGTTAGAAGCAGAAGTTATGAATGTTTAGATCAGTATATCAACCAAGGTAACACATTTATTCCCATTAGAAATACGGACAATTTATGTTTTACGAGAGCCCTGGCGGTGGGAAGAGTTTTGGCCGACTATCAGCATTTAAAAAGTTTAGGACAGGGTGCTAGTTTTAATCAAAACGATTTAAAGACAATTAAAAACGGACAAAAGCCCGAACAAGAAATTGAAGCTAAAAAATTACACGCCCTAGCGGGGGTTCCCGAAGGCCCCGTAGAAATAATAGACATTAACCGATTCCAAAATATATTACCCAACTACCAAATTATATTAATCTCGGCGAACGATAATTTCGATAAAGTGTTTATTGGTCCCTTCAAAGAAAAACAAATTTTCCTCTTAAAAATTAAAGACCACACCCACGTCGTACGATCTTATTCGGCCATGTTTGGGGCAAAATATTATTGTAAATATTGTCTAGTCCTTTTTTATTCTGACAAACAGAAAAAAGTCACGACTGCGGACCCAATCTTAAATGCCGCCGGTGTCACGGTCCGGAATTCCACCCTAGTTTAGAACAGGCTACCCGTTGTAATGACTGTAATAGGTATTTTGCCGGACCAAATTGTGTCTCCCAACACGTAGAACTAGGAACCTGTCAGGTTTTAAGGCGCTGTTTAAATTGCGGGAAAGACTATGAAGGCAATCATAATTGCGACAACAAATGCGCTTTTTGCAAAATTGAGCATGCCAAAAACGAGTGTCACATCCGCCCATTAGAAATAAAATCAAATGAGAAACGACTATGTTATTTTGATTTTGAGACCATAACGACTGACACTAAAATTAAACCAATTTGAATCATTTCCGCGATGCAAGAAGCGCCATTTTCGACCAATTATGATTACCGAAAATTTCACGGCTTTGATTGCGTTCAAAATTTCCTAGATTATTTATTAGCATGCCAGGTGACAGTTAATGGTCGGAAAAGAGATACGGTTACGAGGCCGGTCTTTGAAAACGTCATATTAATTAGCCATTTCGGGAGTGGTTTCGATACGTTGCTTATTCTTAACGGTCTATTAAAACGAAAGATTAAACCCGAGATAATTTATACCGGTTCCAAAGCCCTGGGTATGTTTCTCGCCCAATTTAAAATAGCCTTTATCGATAGTTTCATGTTCCTACCTACAGCCCTTCGAAATTTCTCGAAAACTTTTAAGATTGTCCAAAAGAAAGGTTATTTTTGTTATTCATTCGCTACGGAAAACAATTTAGATTATATCGGCGCCCTCCCCGAGAAAGAATATTTTGGTATCGACAAATTTACGGACGAGGAAATCGTAGAATTTAATCAATGGTACGATTCCCAACGTTACGTCGTTTTCGATCTAAATAAAGTTTTAACCGAATACGCGATCGATGACGTTAAACTTTTACAGAAAGGATTCGATAGTTTTAGAAATTTATTTTTAAAAACAGTCGATTTTGATTTGTTAGGGTCAAACGCCATAACGTTGCCGGGAGCCGTCACAAATTTATTCCTTAGTAGATTTGTCGAACCAAACACTATCGCGATTTTTCCGGGGACGGGTTATAGGAAACGCCATAGTGTCAAGGCCCTAAAATGGTTAGCTTATTTGGAAAAAAAACTCAACGTGAAATTTCAAACGGCGCGATCGCTAGGTGGAGAACATGTCATTTATCCCTATCGATTAGACGGTTATTGTTCCTCGCCCGAAATAATTGCCGAATTTTACGGCTGCCATTACCATAAATGCCCAATGCACACTGACCACCAGGATTACGATAAACAGTTAAAAGATTATAATTTAAATATTTATCTCAAAACACTCGACCGCGAAAATTTTTTAAAAAAGGAAAAGCCTAATGCGCAGTTTATTAGTATATGGGAACACGAATATGATGAGTTAGTAGAAGATCCAGCAATTGCGAGTTTTTGCGATTCCCTACCCTTTACCAAACCGATAGGAGCGACAGACGCCATTCGCGGGGGGAGGGTCGAAAACTTTGTAATTTACGCCGAAGCCACTCCCGATCGACCAATCAAAGTCGTGGATTTCAATAGTATGTACCCGTCCGTCCAGATGAGTTCCTATAAATATCCCAAATCAAGCCCCGAAATTATAACTTGTAACTTTAATTTTTCCGTTAACGCTTATTTTGGTCTGATTAAAGCTACGGTGCTGCCACCTACCAATTTAAATCTCCCTATTCTCTCAGCTAAAATTAATAGTAAAATTTATTATACTTTCTGCTACAAATGTGCAGCTGAACAATGTTTCGAATGTACCCATACTGATCGAGACCGTAGCATAACCGACGTGTGGATGACCCCCGAGTTTTATCTAGCGATAGAGTACGGTTACAAAATTATGAACATTCACGAAGTACACCATTATCGAGAGACATTCGATAAAGATTGTCCGCTATTCGACGACTATATTCGGCTTTTTTATAAAATCAAAGTTCAAAATTCGTCGTATCCAAAAGACATTATTACAACAAAAACTTAATTATTTACGAGACTTTAATGAAATTGACGGGTTAGATTTAAATTTAGACGATATAACCAATAATCCGGCTTTAAAAGCTATTGGCAAACTTTGTCTAAACAGTCTGTGGGGCAAAAATTCCATTAATTTAAATCGAGGCCAAAGTGTTTTTATTAATTCTTATAAGGAATTAGTCGAAATTTTGCCCGATCAAACCAAAGAATTAACGGATTTTAAACTACTAGACGATGATATAGCCTTAGTCACCACTCGTTTTCAGGAAGACTACGTTCCAACTTATCGGAAAGGGTCACCAACGATAGGCGCGTTTGTAGCCAGTTACGGCCGTATTAAATTATACAAATTAATGGCTCAAATTGGTTCTAATTTAAATTACGTCGATACTGATTCTGCTTTTCTTTATATGAGTAAAGACTTAAATATTCCGCTAGGGACTACCCTAGGTACATTAGCTGACCAGTATCCCAATGAAAATATAAAAGCCTTTGTTTCCTTGGGATGTAAAGCTTATTCAATTTTATTCGAATCTGGAAAGATTGTCACTAAACTTAAGGGCATTACATTGACTAAAAAAATCAGTCAATTGTCAACTTTGAAGCTTTGAAGGACCTCGCTGCACGCAACCAACAATTGAAATACAGCGTCGAAGTCCCATTTAACGTGAAACGTTTAAAAACGGGGCAGCTATTCCATAAACCAGCTGAAAAACTCGTCTAACAAGCGAATCTTCAAGAGCGACGGTACCAGTATTCCCTTCGGCTACAAAAATGTCAATAACGCGGCTCAAGTTTAAATCGCCGACCACGTTCCTCATCAGTGGATCGATTCAATGCGGAAAAACAGTTTGGACTTTTCGGCTTTTAAAAAATCGACACACGCTGTTCGAGAAACCTCCCGAGCGAATCATTTATTGTTATAATATTTGGTCGGAAAAATTCAATGAGCTTAAAAAAATTATACCTGATATCGAGTTTCATCAGGGTTTATTAAGTGAGAAACCGGAAGAAATATTTGATAGTTCTATAAATAACTTGCTCGTTCTCGACGATCTCTCTCAAAGTTGTTTAAATAACGCGTACGTTTCGGAATTATTTCGTGTTGGTAGTCACCACTTAAATTTAACTATATTATTCTTAACCCAAAATGTTTTTGGTCAAGGTCGAGCGGCTCGCGATATTAGCTTGAACTCATCGTACATTGTTCTATTTAAGAGTCCGCGTGATCCTAGTCAGATTAAATGTCTCAGTCGACAAGTATTTCCTAATAACCCAAATTTTCTAAGTACTGTGTACAATAATGTAACTGCTTCCCGACCCTATTCTAATATTGTTTTAGATTTAAATCAAGAAACACCAGAACATTTCAAAGTGCGAACAAATTGCTTATTTGAAGAGGACCCAATGATAACTTTTCTAGAGTAATGGTGACGGGTTTAAAAATAATGTTTAAAAAAAATTTATTCTCTTAAATATATTCTATAAAAAATATGTGAAAATGTTTTCATTGTATAAATTTGAATGTATTTATAAAATTGTTTCATTACGTAAGATGACTTGGCCACGAGCGATACGGGAACATAAAGCTTATTTAATGCTCATTAAAAAAGCTTCCCCCAGTCAGCGCAAATTTTTAATTAAAAACGCTAGTCCCGAACAATTAAACTCTATTTCTAATATTTGTCTTAATATTACCCGGGGGGCGCTACCTGTAGGCGCAAATAGGAAAAAAATATTACAGCGCTATAAAGCGTGCATCAGAAAACTTGCTCGTTAAAATTTAACCGACTTAAACCGTCGAAGAATTCTAATATCTCAGCGAGGCGGATTCTGGGGTGCAATTCTCGGTTCATTAATTCCCGTGGTTCTTAACCGTATTATTAATCGATGAAAAAATTCGTTTTAGTCCCCGCTGATAGCTATTTTAGCGATACGGCCAAATTAATAGACATTATTCAAAATCAAATGAAAAGTATCATAAATAAACCGATTAAAGTAGGGAGTGAGGAGGATACGTTACGAGAGTATTTAACTATGCTTCAAAGGTACTTTAAAATTAAAGAATTTCAAGGAGTCCCCGCCGTTCGTTTAGAGCCCCCAGCGATGCCTCCTCCATCGAATACGTTAGCTCCTCTTCTCGCACCGGCGCAGATTATACGGCCCGTGGCCCCTCTTCTCGCACCGGCGCAGATGATACGACCCGTAGCTACACCAACAAATTCTCCGAGAAATGTCTCTCGCGGTTCCCCCGTTTCACCCAGTACTACGTTGATTTATCCCGATCCGATTCCCGTTTATCTACACGCGGAACCGAGACCCCCTCTTCGACCTACTCCCCCAGTCCCGGCGTTTCTACCGGATCATTTGATAGCGGAGTCAACACCGAATATTCCCGAAGCCGTCCACGAAGCACTCCGCCGCGAGTTGGATCCTCTTTCAAGTAGTACACCACGCCGTTCCGAAAGTACCAGTAACATAAGGAACCTCTTCAATACGTCTGAAGGCGCGACAGGTACTACACGAGACAGCGACGCAACGTATAGGCCATCGGCTGAAAGCGTGGAGAATTTATCGGAGGCTGTGTCTCTACCATTTTCGGATAAAGATTTACAAACGAATGAAAAGCACGTGAAGAGGAGACTAAATGTTCGCAAACCTTATCCGACACCTAAAAACAGACGCCGCGCATTAAGCCCTCTTAAAAAATGGAAAAATTGATACAATAAAAAATTTATTGATTACAATATTTATTTTCGTGATTCATTAAATGCAGAACATATTCCATAACGAGATTATGTCATTGATATATAGAGTATCATTATACATATCTTATATTTCTCTATAAGTATACCCCGAACATTTACATACGATATAAAATAAACAATGCGCACCGCATGTTTCCGAGTCAATCGATTGGATAATATTTTTATTATATACCCACTTTTAAGCTAAATGACCCAAGTTAAAATTGTACGTAACAGGTGAATTTCCAAACGAACAGAAAAATTCTCCCTTTCCCGATTCAATAAACACAGCGACCCAATGAGAACCTGGTTCCGTCGAATCGTCCGTATTTATAATAAAACAATACGTTTTCTGTTTCGGCGGTTTTTTGGGAATCGCGTCTTTGGAAAATGTACCAATATAAAATGGGCGCGTTCTATAATCACATTTCAAAAATTCATCAATCTGATTAGTATTCATGATATAATTTTTTGTAGTTCTTCGGGATAGAATGAACCCAAGATGACTTGTTTATTTTGATCTTGTATGACGTAAACAGGACGAGGTCTATTAATCACTCTCTTAATAGTAAACACTTCCTTCGACCAGTATCCCTTGTAGCCTTTAGTAAACGCTTTTGGGGCTTTTGTTAATCGAACACGTTCACCGACTTTGAATTTGGCTTTTTCCCTAATTGATTTTTTACCGTAAAGATTTTTCCAAACTAAATGCTCATTATCAACCGTTACTTCACACGGTTTGAACCCGGTCGACCTGTGTACACTGTTATTATACGACCTAACAATTTTCGGTAAATCCTTAATGAAATTTGGTTTCTTAGTTTTAGTAATTAAACGATATATTTTGTTCTCGAGAGTTCTATTGGCGCGTTCTACGATTCCGCATTTTATGTCCCCGTAACTTACAAAATGTTTTATATCGTTCTTTTTTAAATAATCCTGTACGGTCTTATTAAGAAATTCCTTCCCTTGATCCGTATTAATTTTCATGGGTTTATTAACTTTGTGAATTTTTTTTAGCGCCTGTAGAACGTCTTTCCCGGTCTTTGTTTTCAAAGGTAACGCGGATAAAAAGCGCAATAAAACGTCAATGTTAACTAAAATATAATTATAATCCGGTTTCAACTCGTCCAAAACTATTAAATCCATTTGATGAATTTCATTCAGTGACGTCACATATGTTGGTGTACGAGCAAATTTAAGCTTTCGGTCTCTATGCAACGTATAGGGGTCTTGCGTTAACAACCATTTTTTAATTTTGGTCTTTGGAATTAAGGGCAAACTTTTTTCTAATCGCTTGACACCGCCTTATCACCCTGGATTTTCAGTATCGTAATAGACTTTCTCTATGGTTTTATTCATGGCCGCGCGCTTTGACCTTTTAACTTGTAATAAATATTAAACAAACCATATTCTTAAATTTATACCATTTATTAAAACAAAAATTCTGTAATAATTTCATTTACATCGTGAACCATTGCATTAAATAAATTATGTATGTTTAAAGAACAATGTGGGTAGTTTTCGTTAAAATTATTTAGAGTCTTTTGATAATTGACCAGAGGAAGAGCTCTTTTCACATTAGCCTCAAGCCTTTCAGACCAATGCGAAGCTACGGGAAGGCACGTAATGTCATGAGCCAATTAAATGTGACAAGCTGTATTTTCACAGGATCCCGTTAACGACATTAGAATCTCGGTTAATTCGTCTATAATACATTTCTTCATACACTGGTAACAGTTTTTTCTCTCCTGAATTTCCGTATTAAGACTTAAACGAATAATTTTTAACCACTCCCAGCTTGTTTTACACATTGCAAAACCGTTTGAAGTCGAGTACAAGACATTATACTTGTCATTAGCTCCGCGGACGTGCGAACGCAAATCAATAAATTTACCTCTTTGACATATAAATCCTTCGAGTTTTACGTAATCGGTTAGCCAACTATGAAATCGGGTTGGGGGTTTTGTCAAGTCAAAGAATGTGTCAATTTCATCGGAAAATGTCCATAAGTTTTCCCAAACGTTAAGATTAAATGAAACGTATTTTCTATGCCCTTGGCGTTTAATTTTAAGATCGGTACCCGGAATGTCATTTGAAAGAAAAATTTCCAGTTTATCGGAGAGATAATGAGAGCGTGACATGGTTGAACGATTGCAAGCGAGGAACTGTTAAACCGCTTAAGGTAAAGTGCTTTAAATGGGTTTTATTCGGCGTTATAAATTACTTTGCGATCGCGTGTTATCAAAATCTCATTATCGAATTCAAAATACATTATACATGTCACATTATGTGTTAATGCGTTTTTAAATTGCACATCGAGTCGTAAACTACCGTCCTTTCTAAGAGACATATAATCCCCACTAGCATTGTTGTCGCTTGTTAGATCGAACAGATACATGTTATACCCGTATTTAAAATTTTTTTAAACTTATGAAATTACCACGGTCGGCCCCATCGATCCCCATCGCGGAAAATAGACTATGATAAGGTAAACAATAATTCCCTTCGTCGTAGTCCATTTGGAACCCATCGGGAGGATAACGATCAGGACCCACCGAGAGGGACAAATCGGTCACGTTTAAATGTTCAAATTGTAAACTATTACTATTCAATGACCCAATAAACGCATCTTCCTTGACAAAAACCACAATAGCTCGTTTCGGTAATCTACCTAAAATGATGTTATCGCGGTTTATACTCGTTAGGCCTCTCGCTACGCTAAAATTTTTAACAATCGTTTGCGTTAAGGGATAGATAGCTGGAATATCTGATTCTAGCATTTTTGCATGCGCCAATACGATTGAAGGATTAACTTTAACTTTTGTCACGTACAAATACGCTTGGTCTATAACTAATTTATAATCCTTGCCAGCTTCCATAGACATGACGGTAGTTAGGCGCGGGCTTCTAACTAAACGAAATCGTACCGGAACTTGGTTTAACATAAACTTATTAATTTTACACACATCAACAGACAAAGGCCCCATTATTTCAAAGGATTGCGATTCTTTTGATCTTGAGCTTCGCTTCAGGGCCCCGTTGGACTCTGACTTGAACGTATCTAACCACATTTCCGTAGGCTTGGTCGTAGAGTCCATATAAAAGAGGCTATTTTGCATCTTGTCCATAGTTGACTAATTTTTCAATGTACGAACTGTAAGCGTAGCAGTTGTTCGCGGACTGGGTAGAAGTATCCCCGAGATAACAATCGCATTGACTAAAAAGCGACCCTATTAGATTATTCGTTGGTGCCACTTTTGTTTCAACGGCGGGGACATTCGATCCATCGTTATGTAAAAGTCTCAGTTTCAATTTTAACATAGTTTTTGATAAATCCATATATAAATCTTCCGACGCGGGAATAAAAAATTCCAGAGGGCCATTGTCCGATAAATTGTTTGTTGGTAATTATCTTATTTCCGTTGTGGTAATTACATTAGTATTGACCACAGGGCGTTGAAAAATATCCAGCTGACTTAGCATTCCCTCGTAAACCGCCATTATTATCCTAAAAAGTCAAGTTTGGTTCTTTTTGTAACTCTCCGTTTGGACACTTTTTTTCGTTTCCTAATGGGGCCCGTTCGTCGTTTACGGCAGCCGCTGCCAGACTGATTTCTCGTTAATCGATCATGTTGTCAGAATTTATAGCCCGGTGTACCGGTAAGAAAAGAACCACACCACCGGAGGCCTATCATCAGAATGCCCTACGCCAGCGTCCACAAGCCCGGACAGGTGACAAAACCAGCATGGGTAGCAGAACCCCACTACTGATGGTCGCACCCTCGACGCAAGCCGCTCAACCCAGCAGAAGGTGCAACAATGGGACGACCAGCCCGCCACTTCGCACACAGCAGTGGGATAGAGAACGGATGCTCTAGCAACTCCGGCCGACACCCCACCTACAAAGGCAGGGAGCCAAGCCCTTTGGAGAGAGCTCCTAAAGGGGACAGCGGGCACACAGCAGCCCGCATAACCCGGCACAGCTGGCACCGGAGATCCCGGTGGGAGCCCAAAAGGCCGGGAGATGGGTCCGCCGTGCCCTCATACCGAGGCCCGCAGCCCAACAGCAGGCTACTCAATCCACCGAGGCGGCCAGTTTGCCCGGCCCCTCTCCATTAGCCCGGGCCGAAGCCCAGTATCCAGCCCACACCTGACCGAAGTCGGAGGTCGGAGATAGGACCCTTTGGACGGAGCTAACATCTCTCAGTGCGCCACCGCCCTTACGGGTTACAAGAGCCGGACCCCGACTCCCCGGTAAAGCCACCAGTTATTGCACACTCCGTCGTTAATCGATCAGCCGCTTTATGTAATAAATTGCTACCGGCGATTCTTAAATTGTTCTTTAACGTTTCTTTAGGGTCATGTCCTTGTTTTAAATCTTGCCACCATCTCTTGCCTACTCCAAAAGCCTCATTGGTCACGGGTTTGATAATGGGTGTTATATATTTTATCAGCTTTTTAAAAATTCCGCCCACGCCTCTTCCCCGTTGATAAACAGGTCCGGCAAAAAATGGTCCGCCACCATATTGTTCGCGGTAATATTTGAAATAACTTTCACTGTCGGCCATATCGTCTCAAATGAAGTCTAACGACACTTTTTCCGTTTATAAAGGCTATTGTTTCGCCAAAATCCGTTTTCATGTCAATGTCAACTATTTCTGTATTATTTGTTCTCAAAGGATAGTAATGAATTTTGTCAAAAATAATAGATTTTTCAAACGGCTTATCATTTCCAGCTAGCGGTATTATTTTCATCAAAGGGGCAAACGTATCGCCTACATATTGAGGGTATATTAAATTTGAATATATATAGTGTTTTGGCTCCCATTGATAAATCAGCAGCGTAGAGACTATCTGTATTGGCCAAGAGTTCACTAAACCGCGTAAAGCCTAGCATTTCACCGAGACCTTTCTCAGATGAATGAAATATAATTGCAAACCCCGCCGCGGCTCCAATGTGAACGGATCCATTATGGTAAATGGTTAATTTAAATTTATCCCTTATTTCCTCATCCAAGGTTAACATCATTGCGTCTAAAATGTCTTGGACACTCGAGTATGCACCAGTCGGTATTTTATAATCAATTCGAGTTTCGACTCTAAACGCGGCGTCTTGTACATTATCACTTCTAATTTCAATGTAATTAAAGTTATTAAACGACAAGGACTTTATATAACCAGCAAAAGGTTTCGTACAAAAATATGACCCAATATGAAATCCGTCTTTCCGATATGGATTTATGTTAGGTTCAAAATCGAGAAGCTCTTTAATTGGTCCATTGGGAATTCTAATATGGTAGTTATTGGTGGTTATCAAATTCCAACAGAGCCCGTTTGGTTTCGCGTGGAGTTCAATTTTAATTTCATTATCAAGCCCGAATTCTTTTAAACTTTCATTAAGCGCTGCAATAAGTTTTCGCACGACACTATATCGAAGGATATTTCCATTCTGGTCTTTCTCCGCTTCAATTTTACCCACTTTCACTGATATTTTAAAGTATGTAAACGGTTGCACGTTTTTAATGGTTGTCGTGGAAACTGTTAAAAATGACCGGTTTTTTTCTGTAATATTTTCCCATGTTGGCGGTAATATAATTTCGCTAATTCCAACTTCAAAATTTGAAGGTACATTTAAAGGTCGTCCTAAATTTACTTTATAAGTAGACGCTGTATTTTCCGGGTATAAATCGCTCGAAGCGTTACTCGGTAATGTTAAAAATAGATCGTCCATTGCAAAAATAATATGGCCACTAGCCTGAACCACCACGTAAACTTTAATTAGATACGATATTAACAACTGGTTATATACTATGACATTCCTTTCCAATTTATAGGGCTATTCACCTCTAGTTATCGATAACCTGATTCTGATTTCTAGTTTTTCCTGGATTTACTGATATAAAAGGACGGGTTTTTTTCCATGTTTTCTCACAATTCGTTAATGTTTCTGATAAAAAGTCTTACGTTCCTTATCAACAATCTACTAGTAGCTGGGATCTCTCTCGACATGGTAATATACTTATAATAACATTCAAATTATTTTAAAATATTCCACCAAAAATGTGTGTAAAGCTAGTCTTAAAACAACTTAATGTTTCCCCGACATACGTTCTAAAACGCCTCACTTGGTGGCGCTGGAGAAACTTTTTGACGGGGCCTCGTACCCAGTTTAACCCTCCCGACCTCCCATAAATCTTTCTATCATACACCTTATTTAAATTGAATAATACAATATATATATATATTTATATATACGACCCAAAACAAAATACTAGCTCAAAATTATAGTTTTTTACCTTGTCAAATGACAATGATGAGTCCGTTACTGTTCGTTGAGCTTTACCAATGGCCGTTAGTAATGGCGTACATCCAAGAACGTTAAAATATTTTAAAAAATGTTCATTTATAAGCCTAAAAGTTTACCTGGAAAGTATGCGGCCAATATAATTCCTAGAAATCTAACAAAATGTTAAAAGTTACGCGGTTAGATACTTAGCACAATTTAGTTCCCATTAGCAATAACTAGAGTGCCCGAAATTCTATTTAAAACGTTCAAAACTTAAAACATTATCTTAACAATACTTCTGGCTTAACTTTCTTTTGGAGAATGGCTATTTCGACCGCGTTGCTTAAGATGCTGGGTGAAGAAAGTGGCGCCATCTAACTTAAATATTATATATAAAAATTTAGTAATTTATAAAGTGTTATTAATATTGATATATAATAAACAAATTAGCCTGATATTTATGCTATATATTTTAAAAAGTTTTTGTTCGAAAATATATTTTTATGGCAATCTTGCAACGTAATACATAGATGGCGCTAGTGGGCTTGGAAAAGAGAGATTTTGGCAATTTTTTAGGAGGCGAGTTGCTTAAAATTATCGGTTAGGTGAAATGTTATATTATATTAATTATTAAGTGTTATGAATATTGGTATATATTAAACAAATTAGACTGATATTTATTTTATATATTTTTAACAGCCCAAAAATATATTTTTATGGTAGTGATTTAGTACAATAGATGGCGCTAGTGCGCTTGGAAAGTAGGGATTTTCGTGGAGGCGCGGTAAATTCGAAATGTCAATATAAAATGTTAAGTTATTTATCGTAAACTTTATGCTTTTTATAATAGGAATAATGGCCATCTGTTATAACAATTCAATACGAGTTCTATGGGAGTCAAAAGAGTTTCAGCAACTAAATATTTGGACACTGATAGTCCTGGACTATGGACATCTGAGGAAGTCTTAAATTTCGAATTAGAGGATGAAGGTCAAAAAGAGTTTCAGCAACTAAATATTTGGACACTGCTGATCCTGGACTAAATCTGAAGAAGTCTTATATTTAGAGATATATGGTTCGGTGTTGGTCAAACCGAAAATGTTCAATACACCTTTTTAACTATTTTTGTTTAACCACTTGCTGATTTATGCACGCGACGCTAACATTTTCCCGGTAAAAATTAATATTCAAACATATAATAAACCTTTTCAAAGAGTTTAACCACTTGTTAATCGACGCTTACAATTTCCCGCGCTTTTCTAACCGAAACACATGTTAAATTCGCGCCAAAACTTTAACAACCATATAGCTACCAGGTCAATTACCCCTAACGGTTAATTATAAAGATACAAACATGTAATAGACCTATAGAGTACAACCTATACCCGTTTCCCCGCCAAAATCATGTCAAGTGTATATTAATAAACCTAAAGAGTTTAACCACTTGTTGATCGACGCTTACACTTTCCCGCCAAAAATTAATATTCAAACATATAATATAACTACTTGTTGATCCTAAACACATGTTACTATACTATCCATATAACAGGTCAATGACCCCTAACGGTAAAACAATACTTGGCACGCTCATTAATATTCACCTTTTTAAAACACTTGCTTACCTACTCTAGTTGATTGACAGGTCATTAATTAACACTTGTTAATCTCATTAATTATTCAGGTCACGCGCGCGTGACACGCGCCCGAGGAAGGGCGGAATCGCGATTCCCCGCTTCATTCCCCCCCGTCACGCAGCTGTGGACGCGGTAGCCACGCCCCCGCTTGGCTAGGAATACGGGGGTAAACTACTAACCTCGAACCCCAGCACCTGATGCCATGTTCGATAAATGCAGACGATACAGAGGAAAAAATTTAAAAGAAGATGAAGAAACCAGGGATACTTTCCGTACGGGATATTTTTTTTATTGCAGGTTTGGTGTGTCGTTCCGTTATATGTATTAGCTTATTTGAACTCAACAATCTAGAATTATAATCAGTGAACTATGTATATGTATACCACTATGATATTTGTATTTCCAGAACAGCTATACTACTTGAGGAAAATAATCCTTCAATGAATTATTTCCTGAAATACAACCAAGCGAAAAGCTGCACTCTTCAGTACTGACACGTGTCGCATTTGGGTGAAAAACAGAGACATTTTGTAGACAGTTTGAGGGGGCGAAGCACTTCTCAAAGTACCCGAAACCTCTCATTATGTCTCTCACTAGACTTAACCTAGTCTTTTGTGACTTTAGATTGCACATGTACCAAAATCTACACGCGGAAAGTCCATCCGAACTTTCTTATAGAAAATCTCAATTTTAGTAAAATTTTCGAGATTTTGAGGCTAGTTCGGGGATAGCAAATTTTATCTGATCGAGCCCTTCTTTTTTGTACGAGTTACTGCCATGGTCCCAAAACTTTTCTGCATAGTGCCTCATTCAAATTCAAACATTCGATTTTTTCGATACACCCTACTGCCGACACCGGGCCGCCTCATACATTTCTATCCCGAATACCCATCACCATCTTGCCCATACTGTCCCGCAATAGGCGACGTTCCTCACATGTACTTCTCGTGCCCTCTCATTTCTGAAGCACTCCAACCTTTTCCTCAATTTTTTACGACACCTTACCAGTCATGAACACAGTATGATCGACTATTGGTTCCTACTGCCATCAGAGAACCATGGTCTCTGTAACTTCAGCTTTATCATTTTTAAGGAAACAGTCTATCGTCGCGGTTTAGAAAGTGACTGCTTCCGCAACGGCGCTCCCAATTTCATCCCTTCCATCCGCCGGCTGTTCTGCCAGGCCCGAGGCCGTTTTATATGAGTAAATCGCACCGAATATCTCTGGGCCGTTGTGCACAATCGACTACCGGCTTTCGAGGCCAGCTGGGGCGTAACTGCTCGAAATCTTCAAAATTTTCTTCCTCCCTAATCCCCAATCCCACCTGTCTCTGAGAACGTTAATTAAACAAACTACTTGTATACATGCGGTCTAATTTATTTTAATATTGTTGATTCTTTCATCACCTTATTTTTGCATATCAAACGCACAGCTCATTATATATCGATTTTCTGTAATACCGCCGTTCCTAACTCTATTTTTTTTTTAAATATTCAAAATCATACTCAAACTCCCGAATATGATATTTATTTAATTAATTTAAAATTGTTAATCATATTGAATCCCTCGTGGTCGTCATTTAAATCACACAATTTTTTATTATTTTGTAATTATTAATCCCACTTACTCAAACTTTGTAAAACTATTTAATACAACCGTACTGTAACTTCGCGATATCGAAATTCATCCGATTGTAAAAATATTCATATTGTCTATTTGATTAAATGCTGTTAAAACTTAAAAATGACTGGCGTATCAGTTATACAGGCGGATCGATCCTCATATAGTCTGGCTCGCAGTAACACGATGCCACCCAGCTATATGAGAGGGCAAGGAGGGAGGCTCTATATCTTCATCTAAATGTATCTATTTCAAGTGGTTTCGAGGAACACGCTTCTCTTGGAACTCAGGACTTGAACGTATTAAATCTAGACAGGAAGCTATTTGGGTTCTGTAAAGCTTAAACTGTCTCGGGAGTACAGGAAGATCATTGAAGGCTAACTCAATCTGGTCCACAGTGATAGATTTTATATATCTGCGAACACGCAGTCGGTCTTACCCTAACATCATTATCCATGCATCGATTATAGCATTCCGAGGGCAGGATGGACTTTTGTAATCTATATCTTCCCACATGATATCATGAACCTGAACCGGATCTATATGCGCTTCTTGATCTTGATAACTGAATTCACCATCATGTTCTTAGGCAGTGATTCCGCGAGAGAGCAAGGAAATGAACTGACCTAAACATACTTCTTTCCAATAAACCTCTCCCTCTGCGGATTGATCCTCCATTAAAAGCTTTAGTTCCTGAACCAAGTAGGGTAGGTTCGATGATAGGAGAGGAATCATTAATCTAGCCATCCTAGTGACGATTGACTCAGAACTTTCATTAGGGAATATTGGTATTAACTGGGGTTAACCTACCAAAGAAGATAGTTGCTGATGCCACAGAAGAATACGCACTCGCTGGTGGTATTAAGTTCGCTAGTTTTCCACAAAATATAATAAATTGTCGAAGAAAGCCAGCACTCTGAATCTTTGATACGAGACCGAACCAAGGTAGATCAGTAGGGTTTAGTATCGTAATAGCAGTATTAATTTCTATAGGGTCATGTATCATCATTTCTCGAGTTAAAAATTCATAGATGTATAGACATTTGGTCTCTGCTATAGATTTCATGGGTATTGCTCTTAAGTCATTTCACTTATTCTCACCTTAGCACCTAACCCGGGTATATCTTGGGCTTGTTCTATATTCTGGACAAAGGGATTTAGAGTGACCACTCTATCTGTTACTTGATGATACTGCGACCAGTTATTCTGTACAAACTCTAGTAAGAAAGCTAATCGTGCGGCTGGGAGGTCCTCGGCCGTTAATTCTCTAGCTAAGGATGTAGGTGTTTTCGCATGGAACTCAGCCGCAGAATCTCTAATAATCCTAGCAGAAGAATCTCCTATCTGGGTAGCTCCGGTGCGGGGAAGCTGCTCTCTCCCAAGTACCATGAGTAAATCTAATGTGATTGGGGGTTCATCAATAGGCTTCGTACAGTAATCACATGATGTCGTCACTATCCAACTAACCTCATGTCGAGGAACAGAAGGTAGAAACTCTAGGTCAAGATTTGATAGAGAGATCCCAAATCAGAAAACCCACAGAAAATTAATTGTTCGATTTGATGGATTCATCGGTTAAGATCTATGGGTGTTAGATTCTCCACGGTATTGAGTATAGTTATTTGCTGTCGAATTTGGACGAATGGCTTCTCGAAACCCCATCGCTCGTAGGCGGTGAGTATTAGTTCCTGAGCGTCGAGGCTGCGTAAACGGTGCTAAGTGGGCCGACGGAATAGCGACATAAGCTGATATAGCTAGGTCTATGAGATGGAAGAAATTCGAAGTAACTGCTACTCCATGTTCAGTCGAGGTGTGGGTAAATGATCGTAGGGACAATAAATTTACTACGGATTTAGCTGGGGGATCTCGTTGTAGCATACGTGCCATTGGTGGTAAGGACCCAGCTCCAGTCTCATGTCCTAAGAATGGTTTGTATCGACCTATGGCGTAGTGATCACATCCGCTCACAGAATATTTTAGATTTCAATCATGGATCAATGTAAAGTGATTTTCCCCTTCCATAAACTGCAACCTTGTACCTCTTCGTGGTGGAAGGGAGTAACAGGTGGAGGGGCAACCCTTCATGCTGGCCAACTAAGGCTCTGCTTCTTCCTTAAGCTTAGGTGGGTGGTATCGTGCTGAGGGCTGAATGGTACCGGGGAAGCGAAATTACGGTATCGTGAACGATCCCCTCGGGGAACCAGGCGACACCCCGTTGTATTTTAGCCTTCCGCCCGGCTAAAGCTACGGATTTAGCTAGTGGATCTCGTTGTAGCATACGTGCCATTGGTGGTAAGGACCCAGCTCCAGTCTCATGTCGTAAGAATGGTTTGTATCGACCTATGGCGTAGTGATCACATCCGCTCACAGAATATTTTAGATATCAACCATGGATCAATGTAAAGTGATTTTCCCTAGCATGTAAATCTTTTTGTCCTTCTCCTACAGAGGTTAAGTATGACGAATGTTTTTGGGGCTGGGTGCGTTACTGTGGTTACGTTTATCCCCCACCGTCCATTCCGAGCTAGTTGAGTATTTTCTGTCGAACAGACATCTACAACCAACCGAGGCTCTCCTAATAATGTTCGTTCGGTCCCTAACACAACCCGACACCTCCATCTATGAAGGTTCCAATCTAAGGCTGGGGCAGTTTTAAGCGTCCTCATAGCTCTTCCGGGTCTAATTGCGGCTCCTACTAATAAATCTCGAGCACTCTTACCCGTCTCAAACCGAGCTAGTAGCTCTTCTATAACTTGGTATGGACTATTCATAAAGAGGGCCGTAAAAGCTTTCGCGGACCACTCAGTTTGTCGCTAGAGCTTTTATGAGTAGATCAGAAGAACTTTCATCATATCTGGCGAGTAACTCTTTGAAGAACCGGGTTGTTAATCAGGGAGTCAAAGTATCATGGACTTTCTTTCTCCAAGTATCGACAAGCGGTAAAAGGACGTTTAATTGGAAGACTGTACGAGCCCTTTAGGAGCTGGAGCTTAGTGGCTTTGGGATCAAAGGGGATACGGAGGAGGTTTCAGAGGTAAGTATGTACTTCTGGGAAAATCTTAGATGTATAATCTACTAGCTCAGAGAATGCAGATAACATATCAGACTCTGCACTAATAAAGTAATTATGTAGATGGATAATAGGGGGTCCTTCCACAACAGAAGGTGTTAATTGCAATGCGGGAATTGCATCATCAGGAAGTTGTTGATACTCTGGGTGGGTTAAGAAGAGGAATCCTGACCAGAGTAATGCCGTAATATATTGAGGGAAATGTATAGTTGAGACATGACACGCACTATGAGCATTTGAAAATACAGATGCAATGTAATCATCAAAGACTGGTAAATATGTATTCGATTCACCATAAGTCTTCATTAATTTTCGGAGAACTGCGGGGCTCTCGATATCTTTATAATATTGGGTTTTAGAGTAAGTAAAGAGTATCTCACTAGCATATGATTCATTTTAATTGACTTCATGGCCGAATTCCTGGGCGGCATCGGAGACTGCGTTTATCAGGTCATCAATCATTAGTTTAGGGTCATTATTAGGTATCTGGGGTGGCGGAGTGGTTAGCACTTTCGCCTCGCAGCAAGAGGAGCCGGGTTCGATCCCAGCTTGTGGCACTGGGTTAACACTCGGAACAACTCCTTCTGCGTAGAGTTTGCAAGTTATCTCCCCACTGGTTTAAGGGGTTTTCCCCCGAGATCTTCAGTTTCCCCTTCTTCAAAAACTTGTTGAGGTTAACGGTTAGTTAGTGTAGGGAGCTGTTGGCTCGAACGCGTGGCATGCAGGGCTTGCCACCACCCTCCTACGCATTGTAACCCGGGCACCTTTACCAATTATAAAGAAATTGTCACGTTGATTACGAGCTAGAGTATAAGCTAATTGGGACATATACACTCTGTACCATTCTGCTTGAGCTAAGCCTTCAATTCCACCAGGCTGACCTTGCCAATGGATAAAATACCTATCATCCTTGATGTATACCATCCCTACTTCGAAAGCGTCCTGTGTTCGTGAGAAGATTGGCATGTTAAATATCTTGTATAACGTTAACCCCTGGACTGGTCCAACTGTCTCAGCTCTAAATTTATTATTCCATCAAACTAATCTTTACTATTCGAGCCATTGGATACATATTACTTAAATTTCGATACGCGTAAAATTTCTTCGATACTTCGAGCTCTGAAAGTGTCATACTTTGTTCGGTTGATAATAAATCGAGTCAATTAAAGCAGTTCATCAGTTGAATTGACCCACGATTTCGTTCCTGTAAGGTTCGACGACACCCAAACATTCTCGCGCACTCTTTTAGTTCACATTCTTTAGGAACAAAGCGGATAATCATATAATCAAATAATTCGATAAGACTGACTCTTTACCATGTATTTACTGAGATAGGCCATATGGTCATTTAAATCCATATAATTGTCTTGTTTTATGTCGATCAAAGCGTTTTTTTTCTAAGAACTCCGCTAATACTCTACTTTTAAGAGGAGAGACTGTTTTATCTCTCATTTGATTAATGATGTTATCACAATGTTGGTATTGGAGTTCTTGTAACAATTTTATATACACCCAGAAACTCTTTACCTGAACACAGGTAAAGAGTTTCTTAACTGAACCTAACACATCTACATGAGGGTGGCCAGTAATCTTAGGTAAACATGACCATTCCGATAGAGCATCGGCTCTGCTTTCGATAATAGTTCTATGAATGGTAACTGTCTAATATCGAATCCAAATAGACCTCATTGCTCTTTGATGATGGATCCCCATAACGTAGTATTCATCCACTCCTCCTCTTTCCTCAAGATTGTTCCTACACATAATCCTTCAATAGATCTAGCAAGCCCAAACCATCTATCAGGCCATCGGATATGAGTTTCAAACATACCCATGATGAATTGTACAGATAGTTGGAGGGCATTATCTGGTAGATTTACCCCACTGGAGAGGTAAATTTAAGTGAGCGCTCCAACTAATTGTGTCACTTTTCCACGGAGTTGTATGAGCGATTGACGAGGTAACAGCCACGATGTCCCACGGAACGTTATGACAATCAGTCGTGATGACCAAGCAAAAGATAGACCAGTTGCTGAATCTTGATACTTCGTATGTACTGATCGGAGTTTTATTATCTTCTCAGGAGTGTACGCGCCGGGGTAGAACTTTGTAAATGATGGTAGATTCTCGATAACTTCACTGAGGACAGAAGATCATTACGATATGGATTTTTTATGCTTTATCCACATAATCATCGATTGTCGGTAGTTTAATGCCTGGGCTTGTCTTGAGATCGTTCTCACGGTGTTGGCAGTAAGAGATAGTAAAGGACTTCTTAAGAATAGCTTTCCAACGATTCATTGGTACCCACCTACCACCATGATTAAACATTGAACCACCTAGTAATGCCCGGATGATATTGGTAATGCAAGGTGTATCTGTACTGCAGGTATCGATACTTGGATGATTTGCCCGAAGCAACAGCTCATCCTCATTTATTCCTTCAGCTTATGACGCTGTAGTACCATCTCTACCTGAGACTTCCGAAGGGCTGTATCTAGTTTTCTGTCAAGGAGTAACGATGATGACTCCCCTAACTTATATTTCTTCTGACTCAAGTGCGTCATGGTGGTGATTATCTGGTGTCTCCGTAGGTGATTGATTGGACGTGTCACTCCCTCATGGTTTACAAAATAAAGAAAGAAACTTTTAATATAGCATTAGACTGGTATTGGAGCTGTTATAGCTAGGTCTATGAAATGGAACAAATTCGAAGTAACTTTACATGTACACGAATAATGATTCCCCTGTTTGGGGCAACTTAACCAAATATTGAAACTTGATAGCGACGTTTATACCTAAAAAATGCATTGCATGATTGACAAACTAATAAACTTTCACCAGCAATCTTTATGAAAGACCCCTTTCATTAACCATTAATCAAATGATCACGTGACGCGGCTTTTTGATCGAACCATATAGGGAAAACTTGTTACACACGCCGAAACGCGAGTTATTGAAATGTGTTTTGACCACGCTAATTTAATTCACCCTTTTCAACACAGGTTTACGTGAGATGACCTCAAAGATATTTCCTAACGGACGACAGGATGTACTATCTTTACTGTTAAGAAGTCTTTAACGTATTGACGATGTAAAAAAACTTGAAATATCCAACAAGGCCACTAAACTCCCTAATGTCTTCACAAACTTTACCCCAAAAATAACCTTGAATACACAGTTTTTAATTCATAAATTTTAGGTTTATAATTCACAATGGCCAGGGAACAAATATTATCGCAAAATAACCTTAAATTCATTGTTTATGATTCATAGATTTTAGTTTCCTAAGGCTTATTATTTTCGATTGCAAAGCTTAACAAAACAACTTTACCCCGTAATGTACAATGTTTCCCGCACGCACTTATTAAAGGTTAAGTAATATAAAATTAATACCTGATGCATTTACATTGTCATAATAATTATCAGCTAACACCCAAGGCACTACCTTAGGCCTAGCGACTTTAAACTCGACGTTTTAGGTGAATATATATAAAAATCCGTTAACAACAACTGGTTTAAAAACAAGCTTGAACGTGATCTAAAGTAAGTATGGCAAATTTCCTAAAAATAACAAAGATGGACACCCATTTCAATACGCCCCACAAACTCTAACGCGTTTGAATGTTTCCTATTTTGAAAAGTTGGATGAATATACGAAAAAAACTCTTTTTGAAGTGCCTTCTTTTCTCCGAGGGCCCACTTTTTTACGAGCCGCTGTTTTATTAGACCCCCTTCAGGTGGAAAGCAGTGGGACAACGTACACGTGAAAAAAGAAGAATTGGCCCACGCCGGACTTTTCGCCGTAGATTCGTAAGGTATAGTCAAATGTTATCTCTGTCACGGGCAGTTAGGAAGCTGGGAAGCCAGCGACGCACCCCAATCGGAACACGACAAATTTTATCCCAACTGTCCGTCACCAACCCTTTTGGAGGGCCGAGATATCCCGCCAACAGAAAAATACACCTTCGACGGGCCCACAACCAGCCCTGCCGAGGAACACGGCGACGAAATCGTAACTCTTACCGTCTAACGCCTCGAGGTAGAACATTTAATGAAAACAATCGTAAAAACCCTCATTTCAGATGGTTCGTTTCGCCCCTTTGAGTGAACTTCTTTATATACCTTACGAAGATCGACGTAATTACCACGATATAAATAAAATACATTTCTCAAGACGTATATTCAATGGAAATCGTGTTATACAACCTGTACTTGAAAAATTTATGAATAAAACCTTATAATTTGTATACACTCAGCTCTTTTTTTCTCCAAAATACCACTTTTAGCTAGCGAGGGGGGACACCCGCTGCGTATTTTGCGCACGTGGCTAACGGAAATTCACTAGCTACATTTCTCTTAGGGGGTATTCCGTAAGACGGATAGCTTTGCACGTGGTGAAAGTGTTTGAAAATAATGTAAGAGGGGGAAAGTGTTTGTCGGCGAAAATAGTTGTGAATAGATACACAAAAGGGTCGACCTATTGAAATACTTGGTATTATTGCATAACACCAACAAAGATTCCACTCGCACGTGGAGAAAGTGTTTGACAGAGACCGTAGGAGGACATTCACTAAGACGGATAGGTTTTGACAAGTGTTTGAGAAATAATGAGGGAGGGATAGACCTATTGACCTATATGTAAGTAGGCAAGTTACTTGGGTTTATAGCTACTGGCTTCTGTCTGTTTCCATAACACCATGTCAGATGATTCCCCACCTACCGAATAGGGACGCTAAAGGGGGCTCCCCACAACTATCGGTATATCATTTGACCTATTGACCTACCGAAAATGTTCACAAATGGGGGCCCCAGCTATCGGTATAAAAATGGGGGGAAAAGGGGGGACTGCTTGTCCCCCAAAAGGGGGGTGGAAAATGACTGATCGGTATACGCACTCCCTTATCTCTTAAGTGTTTGTTCCACTGTCAACTGGATTGGTGTAATCCGTAAATACTATTACGTAGTCTTAGAGATAATTCTTTTTATTAAAGTTCGTGACCAGTTGAAACTCATGAGAACGTTTAACGTAGTTCTTCCGTTAGTTCCTCAAAGTTGTTCGAAACTTCCATGTAGATTTCTTCCTCTAAATCCGCTTTCAAATACGCCGCCGTTATATCTATATGGTGAATTTTCCAGTCTTTCGGTTGCAATACCCAATAGTATGCGAGTAGTTTTAATTTGTACAACCGGTGCGTACGTTTGATCATAATCGAGTCCTGGTCTCTGAGTCTTCCCCAGTGCAACTAGTCTCGCTCTTTATTTCGCGACCTTTCCATCTTCGTCGTATTTGGTTTGGTAAACCCCTTTACCTCTGATAGTTTTACGATATATTGGTCTTTCGACGAATTCAAACGTTTCGTTTCGTAATAAATTACCGGTCTCCTCGATCATCGCCTCTTTCCATTCTTTTGAATTTGGCGAAGTCATCGCTTCTTTAGTTGTTCGAGGGCCCAACTTCTTAAAGTTTTCCATTGTGGCCAGATTACAGCTTGTATCGTCATCGCCCATAATATAATCTTCCATCCAGCCGGTTCGTCGTATTTCTCTTCTTGCGCTTCTTCGTGGTGGTTGTTTCTTTGAACTGTTCGAAGTTGAACGCCCGCGACATCATCTTCACTCCCCTCCTCGTTCGCAATGATATCGTCTTCAAGGGCATTCACAAAAGCGCCATCGTTGGCTTCGTTAGGTACGGTGTTTAGAAACGGCTCAACGTTCCAAGCGCACCACATAGTATCGTCTAAAGAGTTGACCGAAGCCAGTGCTTCATCACGTTGAACTTTCATAGGAAAAATATATTCACATCTCGGCTAATGAACACGGCGTCAGTTTTTGGGTTCCATAAGTGATAAGCTTTAGCGAAAACGTCATAACCGATGAAAATGCACTTAATCCCTTTCGGCGCGAACTTGCCATGTCGGTGCTTATTGACCGCCCAAACTTGACAGCTTCATACTCGTAAGTGGGTAAGGTCGATCGGTTTCTTTTTCCAGATAGCTAGCGGAGTATTGTTTTCGTTCGCTACAGTGGGATAGCGATTACGAATGTACGCTGCAGTATGAACCGCATCGGCCCAAAAACAAGTTGGCATTCCCGATTCTAAAAGCTTGCATCTGGTGGTGTCTAGTAATGTCTGATCTGCCCTTTCGGCCACGCTGTTTTGCTGAGGCGTCTCTAGAATCGTCAGCTGCCTTTCTATTCCAAGTTCGATCAAATTCGCGTCAAAATCCTTGTTGATATATTCGCCGCCGTTGTCACTGCGTAGAGATACAATTTTCTTTCCATGGCAAATTTCAACCCGTCGTCGGTAGCTGTTAAACTTTTCAAATACCTCGCTTTTGCGCGTCATCATATGCACTTCAGTAAAGCGAGAATAATCAA
The DNA here is from genome assembly GCF_980474605.1 of Leiobunum rupestre. NCBI lineage: Eukaryota > Metazoa > Arthropoda > Arachnida > Opiliones > Sclerosomatidae > Leiobunum > Leiobunum rupestre. Next base: position 197,731 of record NC_143384.1, read on the forward strand.
AAAATAATGTTACAATATACTTGCTGGCTCTTTTGGAAATAGGAGTGACAGGACCAACGACGAACGAGTGAATTAACCGTAATGGCTCAGCTTCACGTGACCGAGTTTTCTTCTTTCCCAGTCGTACAAACTTCGCAGTTACTGATAATACGTTTGTCATTTGGATCAATGCGAAGCGTCGTCTGACCAGCTAACTTCTTAACAGCAGCAGTATGCAAATGGCCAAGACGTCTGTGCCAAAGAACGTCAGTCTCTGATATTCCACCATGGAGGGAGGCTTTTGCAGAAGGTTTAGCTTTTGAAGCCATTGTTTTCGGTATATCTTCAACGTTTTCGTAGAAATAATATAAACTTCCTTATTTCGTCCCAGTGGCTATTATTTCGTCATCTGTCTGTATTAAAACTTCCTCATCGTGGAACATTACGTTGACTCCCTTGGAAGTAATTTGTGGCGCTGACAGCAATTTCCCCCGAAGTTCAGGAACATAAAGTGTGTTGAGTAATGTTAGTTCCCAACCGTCACAATCTTTAGTTAAAATTAAACTTACATCTCCTCGTCCAGACGCTTCTAAAACTCCACCATTTGCAACTTCCACTGTTGTCAGTTCGTCGTAAAATGTAACGAAATTTTCACGAAAAGAGGTCATATGATCTGTGGCGCCGCTATACATCACCCATACGCCAGTACTTTGATAATTCTGGTTGCCCTCAACGCTTTGTGATGTAGTCGAGCGTGTTAGCTTCACTTCTATGAAATTTGGAAGCGCTGTTTTTAGACTTATGTGTAGTTTTCGTTTCAATATCGGCATCGTGGTCTTGACCTTGATAGTGACAACTACTTGCACAAAATGTCCAAATTCCAGACATTTGTAACAACGTCTATCGGAGTAATCGCGATTGTCTTCTTTCGGTAGTGTCGTTGCGCGATTATCTCTTCGACGTCCGCCTTATGCTTCCATTTTTGTGGAATATGGGCGATCAAATCCTCTATCATTGCCAGAAAATCCACGACGCCTTCCATTTCCTTTGAAATGACTTTGAGTAGCAAGCGCTTTATTACTTTCACTCTGGTTGTTGCCTTCATTTGCTGTAGCAAATTCCAATCTAGGTTCTTCTTCAACTAGTTTAGATTTTAGTTTCATCATTGTTAAATAATTGTCATTTAAGCATAGACTCCGTGACACAAATTCATATTCCTTCAGAAGTCCTAATACTGCGAAACCAGCCAACGCAGTTTCTTCTAACTCGAATACAGCATTCTTGACTTTGTGATATAAGGCATTACGCCGTGTTAAATAATCGCCAATGGATTCGTTAGTTTTCGTGTGCGTTAGAACGAAATCCTTCAGTAAAAGTAAGCCGTGCCATGTGTCAAAACTGGTATGTATGGATTTAAGAGTTGCCCATATGTCTAAGCTTTCATCGTTGACGATTATAAAAAATATAGCTATGGCCTTGTGGTCTAATGACTTCTAAGCGGCTGACAAATCAACACCAAAACCAGAGTCAATGGCATCCCAACAACCCTTTGCTTCTAAAAGTCCATGCACCTTCATTGACCAGTGGCGATAATTTTGAGAATTTAATTTTCAATCCTATATTCATCTCCCATAATTATGGTTCCGTTTATTCCCTTCTTCAGTATTATTCTCCCTCGTTGGTTCCAGTTTACTACGTCGTGTCTTTTCCAGAGAATGAGACAATGCCTAGTGCCTACCTATTCCAAGGTTCGAACCAAGCAAATCTTAAGACTCGGCTTCTTCACAGGAGTGCTTTTCTTCACTAAACACTTAACTTTAATGTTGTATTTCTTCTTTAAACAAACATTATAAACGGCCTGGGCCCATAACCTGTTAGTATTTTACTTAAACCTAGAACTTAGGTAGGTAGAAATGTATACAACGAGTTTAAATAAATAAAGACATTTTAGTGACGTCAGTCGGCATTTACAACTTCACTCGGACTAAATAAAAATACGAACATAAAGTACAACAGGGCACGCGATTACACCAAAATACTCGCTATACTAAATTAATAAATTGTTCTTAATTTCAGTCTAATTTAGAATCTACTACTGACACCATTATACGTTTATGGTCGAATAGTGGAAAAAGCCTGCAATTAAAACAAAACTGATGGACAAAATGGTTTGGTGACGAACAAGGACAAGTGCTATCGAAAAATGGAGGAATGCTGGTCCGAAGTGTTGGAATTAAAATCCACTCAGGAAGAAACCGAAACGAGAATATTTCTTGATGCTAGTCACGCGTCAAAACATGGCTATAAATATATCATTATTCAACCAAGCGACAAACCAAGTCAGATGTTACATAAGGTAAATAACAAAGGTTGTAGACATCTTCGTGTTATTTGCAAGCTACACAGTGCTCTCACATCTTATTTTTGTAAAGCTCTAGTCGGTTTGTACGTGTTCACCAGTTGCGACACCGTGAGTGCGCTCACTGGTAAAGGTAAACTTTAAGCACTGAAATATTAAAGAAATTCCAAGAAACCTTCACAAGACTTGGATAATCTTGGGAACTTCCCGAAGGTTATATTTTCAATTTGGAGACATCGTTATTCGAATTCCCAAAAACGAAGCTTTGAAATGCATACTTGATTAGTTTCAACTAAGGGGTGAAGTCTCAGAGGTCAACATGCATCAACCATGAGCGAAGTTAATGAGACTTAGTTCCAAATTAATCAATAACTCATGTCAAAAGTGAGTGAACGCATTTTTTGTTTTTTGTTTTACTTCAGTGAACAATTCCCAGAACAAAACCAGAGGACAGAGCTCAAAAGGTCAGAATTCTGGTTTTCCAACTGCTGCGAGAAAAGTCTGATTCTGTCCCTAATACGAAGCGATGTCGGAAGCAATATAAAAGAATGCGCTATAAAGTCACTCTCGAATCTCTTACTTAATTAACTTCAGAATATAACCCTCTCTGAAACGCTCGCGCAATGTCGCGAACGAAATTATCATCGCCAACCACACAGATGATCTACATCCCAGGCATTCCAATCAGAAAATGATGGTCAAGCAGCCGTAAATCGTCTTCTGCGTCCTCATGCCGCCTGTTGGTCACTGACTGTCAGACATTCCCATGATAAGAAAACTAATGAAAGAGACGCATTCTCTCGTCGAACCAGACGTTGCAGGCCAAAACCCGAAGCACTGTCAGACAGTGATTTTATTGATAAACTAGCGTCTAGAATGAAGAATGCTTAAGAGCACCACTGCATTACAAAAGCGCAAGAGTCATATTTTCGACAGCTAGAAGATGATGTACAAGAACTTCACTGAGACTATCTGCAAGCAACGCTTCACCCATTCGCGGTTTGACACAAGAAAAAATTAAAAATTAGAATGCTTAAGTGAGTGTAAGATTAAATGGAGCACTCCAATCCCGTGGCTCCCTGTCTTATCAAAACGGTTCTTAAGTCTCTTTAAACATCGCTTTCCAATTTAAACACATCCTATATTTCCGTGATGAAGTGGCTTCACAATTTAAAGAACTTCATTTATCTATGCCACCTCGATAATGATTTACAGCAGAGTTGATTTTTTTGGTATGAGCCACAGCAAGTGTGACGCCAATTTTATGTACACTAAACATTTCCGTAATTAATTTTTAACCAATAAGGTACTTTAATTGTAAAAAAATATTCAACACATTTGCTAAATATTTACCAATAAGCTCCAGCAGAACTAGATTAGAAAGCAATAGCCATAATCGAGTGCACAACATAGTAATGCAACTCCTTGGCTCGGAATCCAGACACTTATTAAACTTAGTTCAAACCACAAACACTAACGAGATGAATTGGAATTTAAATGTATAAACATCAATTTGTTTTAATTTGATGGGTTATTAAAAATATGACTCCATTGGTGCTTTTACGAGATGTCACTAAAAATCTTTTCTTCATATTAGTTGATTTACAACAAATAATGAATTTTAATGGATTATTACTGTTTGGTAGCAATTTAACTTCGACCACAATAACAACAGGAACTAACTGTATTTTTAATACCTTAAAACGTCTTCATTTTTTACTGTAAATACAAAGTAAAATGTATTGAGCAAATATGTACATATATAACATTTCTACCATAGAAACTACATGGCTGTCCTTTATTACAAATATATGAAAAAACCTCAAATTTTTACTATAAACAAATAGTAATATATACTGGAAATGTATGTATATATTACTATTTAACAATAAATACTACATGAAGCCCTGTATTTTAAATACCTAAAAACCTCCTGTAATTTATACTGTAAATATTTCTTGAATATAGTAATTTTAACAGTACAGTACTGTATTAAAAAAATACAGAACGGGTGCTGTAAAATATTTCTGTAAATTCTACTTTTTTATCTCAGTGTATAACTAAACTAACTCCTGGCCGCCCTTAGCAAGGAAGACTTGTGGAAGCTACTCGGCACTGTCTAAGCGCAGCCTACCAAACCAGAGGGGTTATACTCCTTGTAAAAAAAGTTAAATTGCACACAGGTCAATTGGAGGAGATATTTTTAAAGGCATCCAATGGGATGTGTTCGAGAAACCAACACCAATTTGTTACATTAAATAAGTTTGAAATTAATATGCACAGAATATCACCAGACACTTTTATTTCTAAGATTTTCGAGACAAGATTAAAAAAATCGGAAATTACATTTTCTGATATTCCCACGAGTCAGTATGTTGCTGCTTTGTATGGCGAAGAATGGTACAAAGTCATTGTACTGGAAACGTTGGAAAACGAAAATTCTTATCGTCCAAAATTTATGGTCAGAAACCAAGGAGAATAGAAACCCCTTTACAAATATTTAACCTTGGCCTAATTATATCAGGCCCGTACACAGCCGCCAAAACTCGGGGGCACTCAAAGAGCACTAGGAAATTAGTAAATTGGGGATGCTCAAGTACTCAAGCATCCCCTGGCGCCCCCTCATGTACGGGCCTGAATTATATGCACATCAAAAAGACATTTTATGCCTTTTGCGCAAGCCACAAGCTTCTAGTACTGAGTAGCTAACTGTTTTAGGAAATCTATATTATGCAAGGCAGCTCCAGTTTCTATAAAAATTAAAAAAATATTGAAAATACAAAATAGTCCGCAATATGAATAATAATTTATTTTGAAAAATTTAAAACTGGCCAGGGTTGTTTGAAAAATACCAAATACGAAACGACTTAAACTTTACGCGTATGTGGCGTAGAATTCCGTGTAAACGTGTCATCATCTGCCTAAATACGCTTAGCTCCCTATTTTAAACAATTATTATTTTCGTATAATTTGGTTAATCAGTATCATTTCTTACAATAATTGCAATGGTACAAGTATAAGATGACTTAAAGCCTCTGGCGTTTAATGCCAGCTTTGTATTTTTTACAATGAAGATCAACAAAGATAACTTAAAAAATTATTGGCAAAAAAACAATAATAATAATTCAGAGTTGTTTATTCAGAACACTTCTTAACGCCATTATTGCAAACGTTTTAAAACCAATGTATCTCTTTATTTTAGGTAAGATATCGTATAATTTCGTTTTTAAGTAATTTTTTAACATTATTACTCGCTTCAATTTTTGTAGTGTAACCTGCTAGAAATTAGGATCATTCGGATCAACTATTTAATACTTCAACTAATAGGGGGTTAAAATTGATCCCTGATTTTGGCCAGTTTTTAAAATACAAGGATCTGAATAATTTTTTACCAATTCTCCTGTTTTTTCCGTTTATCTAAAAAATGCTCGAAGAGTGAAAGTTAAATTTCTTATGAATAACTTATATTTACAACAATACGAAAACCTTACAATTTATATGATAAGTAATCCAATATTGCTAAAAACGGAAAGAACCTTTTAAACTTACATTATGGTTGGTGGTAAATTCGTTATCAAATCTAAAAAATTTAAAGAGCTGGTTTTATTAAAAGCGTTTTATGAAACTTTTAATAATGGTGAAGTATTTGAACTGATCGTTAAATATCCTTAAAACAATTTGCTTGTATCATTGAAAAAAGAAGCGAGGGTAGGTATGAGCTAATTAACGGTTTTCTCTTGTGATGGTGTTTAGCATTATTTTAAATTCACTAGTTCCCGAGCGAAGTAGAGCTAAAATCGCGCGAATTTTAATTTTCAGGAAGAGGAAAAGCAACTCGAATGGCGAACGTAAGATTATACAGGGTGTTTAATTTTGCCCTTATATAGCATTTGTCTCCAAAACTATAATAGATGAGTTTTGAAATCGGAAGATAAAACTTACCAATAACAAATACTCACTTCGTTTCTGAAGTAAGTTCGCAGCTTGAGAAGGCGTTTTGGCATGTAAATGTATGTATTACCTGTGAGCGTTTCCTCTTGGGTAACTTATTGCAAGGCGAATTTTTGGCCGACAAACTGATTATGCTTACCTCTTTTCAAAAGATAAATAATTGAAAAAAGTAATATTATTTTTGTGCTGTTTATTCTCAATCAATAAACCCATTAATGGCAAAAGAAACTGAGAGCAACAAAACCTACAATGATCACCAAATCGGTACTGCAGAATTACTGGAGATGGTTAACTTTCTACCGAACAATAAAATATGTATTTGTCATAAGGGAGAAGGACTATATTAAAATGTCTTTTAGCGGTACTCGCTATCCCTCTCGAAATAAAATAATTTCTTGTCCCTAACGCATGATCCTGAGACCTGAAAATATTTCCATTATCTTCTTCGCTACAGAGCAATCAACTTTCAAATGCCGTTTTATGATGACTTCCAAAAACCAAAATACGTAACCAAGTATATATTATTATTCACACGAGACAAGCGAGAAATAACGATTTTACAATTACATACAAGTCAAATTATTCATTATTCTCAGGACACATTTATTGTTTTAAATAAAATAAAAGAACAAATTTATTTACTTTTAAAAAATTTATAAATTTATTTATTTTTTCTTTAAATAATGAAAATATGTATTTAGTTTATTTGTTGATATAAAATTAATGAACAACTTTATTTGTTTAAATAAAATAAATAAACTAAGTTATTTAAAAAAATTAATAGATTTATTTGTTTAAAGAAACCAAATGTCTCAATTAACAAATTTATTTGTTAAATAAATAAATTAACAAATTAATTAACAAATTGAAACTGATCGACTTTTACCGAAATCAAAATCCCGATGGTAGCCAGATGACGTGTCAATTCAGCTCTGATCCACAGCAAAAGGTGCGTCATGATCGTTTTTTTTGTTTCTGCCAATGGTTTCGGAAATAAACACGGTATATGGCGGTATCAACTTTCCTAAAATAAAACAAAATATAAGCAATACCTGGTGTTTGTATAAATCTCTTCTCAACGACGTCCATTTCGAAAATATAGTCAAACGTTTATGGAACATTAGAAGAAATAGAAAGACAAAAACTGGAGGGAATACTCATAAGAACCATTTCTTTGCCACCTTCGTCAAGAACTACGTAATCACTCTATAAATCTGCCTTTCTTACCACGCCCTCAACGATGATGTCCTTTGCCGATGATTTGAACAACTTCATTTCTACCAATGATGGCTTACGAATTCTGAACGAAGAGTGCAACAAATACAGCGAAGTCAGCAACGCGAAATTTAATTTTGCAAAAAGCAATGGCCTTTGTCCTGGCGGCTTGAAGAATAGAAAGGATGCCCCCAGCAAACACAAACACGTCCTATGGACGTCACACTCGGATCTTGCCTTCGTCCGTAGGACATCCCAAAATCCGGGGTTGACGTCGGTTGGACGTCCAAATGTCCGGTTTGTCTATAGCCGTAGTACGTCCCGGGGACGAGTTTTCGGACGTCCAACGGCGATTACGGCGGTCGTCCCCTGGATGTCTTTCTATAAAACCTAGAGATGTCTTTAGGCCTTTAATTTGGTTCAATCATGGCTCAATAGGGATGAAACTAGGACGTTCATTGGATATCGTATTTTGAAAAAATAATTTAAAAAGCCAAACTTGATATTAAAATTTTATTCAAAACATTAAAATACAAGATAATGGAAAAAATCCAGCAACAAGTGTACAATTTGATTCAAATAACACGAACTCTGCAAGTATTAGCAGTTAACATATAAATTACAAAACTTATATAGTTATTTAATCTTTATATACCAAAATAAATTTCGAACTAAATCAGAAGCAAAATGAAACTAAGCCATTTAATACTATTCCTTAAAAAATTAAGACTATCGGATGAAAAATGTACTCTAGAAATTACTGTATCTCGAAGCTTAATTTTAATATCTATCCAAATCTTACTTTTGGAATTACAATTTAACTATATAAAATATCACAGTATAAAATAAAGCTTTATGTGAACCGTTCAGTGAGAGTAATGAATAATAAACTTAAAAAGTTAAATTGAAACATGTACAGGTCCAAATTGAACTTTAAAAACAGCGAACCTTCCCTAACATTCGGAGAATTCAACGCAAATCTTACTTTCGGAATTCCAACGCGCATCTAGGTAGCATTGATGGACGAAACATTTTGGACGAATAGTGGAGATCCATGCGACGTCGATTGGGCTGAATATCGGATGTCGCGAAATTGGTTCTACGAGGACTAAAATGGGACGTCCGTTATTCGTACCGTAGAACGGGACCAAGCTGGGCTCTATGGACCATGCTGGGACGTCCCAGGGACGATTTGTGTTTGCTGGGGAATCCAGTATAAAACATTATCACCCGCAAACTTATCTTGATATTTTATTTAATTTTAAATGTTTTTCTTCTAAAATACTCTGGAAAACCCAATTCCCTTTAGGGTAAACTTGATATTTTATTTAATTGTAAATCTTTTCCTTCTAGAATCCACTATAAAAGCAAAGTATCTGTAAAGAAAAGTTTATAATTTATTTAATTCTAAATAGGTTTCATCTAGAATCCACTGTAATAACCTACTATATGTATAGTAAACATGATATTTTATTATATTCTAAATAATTTTAATCTAGAATCCACTGTAATAACCTATTATATGTACAGTAACCATGACGTTTTATTTTATTATAAATAATTTTAATCTAGAGTCAAATGTAATGACCTTTTCCCTATACAGTAAATTTAATATTTTATTTAATTCTAAATATTTAGCATCTAGAATCCATTATAATAGCAAAGTATCTGTATAGTAAAGATGATATTTTATTTTATTCTAAATAATTTGCATCTAGAATCCATTGTTATAACCTATTATATGTATAGTAAACATGCCATTTTATTTAATTATAAATAATGTTGATTTAAAGTAATCAAATCAGGAAAAGAGTGTTTTAAATTTCGGGACGGAACCATAAACTTGGTTTTCTTTTTATTCAGTTTTAAATTTTGATTTGAAAATTTTGTTTTGAGATCCAATTCCATATTATATATTAAGTCCGAAATACTGTTTGATGCAGTCATTAGCGAACTGTCATTTACATTTTCGTGTGCTGTGCTATTCACCAGACAAGTATGAATATCGGCTGTATATATATTAAATAATAGGGGCCCCAGAACACTTCCCTGAGGTACCACGCTGCAAATAGGTAGTGGTGGTTATGTATAACCGCCAATAACAACAGATTGACTTCTGTGTGTGAGATACGTTGTAAACCATTTATTTTCAGTATTCTTTACGCCATAGAATTTCAGAATTTGAAGTAGTATTTGGTGACTAAGCGAATCAATAGCCTGTGACATATCCACGAACACCAAACCACCGATCTTCCGCTCTTTTAACTTATTAATAATTGATTCTAAAAGGTCTGTCGTACATGCTAAAGTTAAATAGCCGCTCCTGTAGCCACATTCTTTTAGGTATAGAATATCATCTTCTATGACATACTGATATAACTGGTCATATGCTATTCTCTCAAGAGTTTTCGATGGACAAGCCAAAACTGAAATTAACCTGAATTCGCTTAATTCTTGAGCGGTATTGCTTTTGCCTTTTTCCATTCTGTGGGGAAAACACGGGAAAAGAAAGATGGGTTTATGATATATGTTAATATTGGAGCTATGATGTATGCTAAAGCGTGAATTAAGGCAGGATTTAGATTATCTATCCCAGTTGATTTTGTTGGAATTTTTTCAGACAGATGCTCGGTAACGAATTTCTCGTTAACGTCCCGAAATTTAAACAGTTAAGTCGGCATGTCACTAATAGTATTCAATGCTACTACTGTCCGGCTTTGAACCTTCAATACTTTCCTGTAGCGATTTCTTTTTAGCTTGTTCAATTAGGTTATTTACTTTGTTTCTGAGTCGTTGATATTGATTTTTAAAAACAGCATTCTTCAGGCTCTTTCTTAGGTACGCATTTCTCCGATGAATATTATTTTTTTATCTGGCGTTAGCCAGCTTGGTGTGTTGTTTGATATCCTTTTTGAAATAAATTGAGTTTGATGATTCAATTTCCTATTAATTACATAATAAAGTAATTCTACTGTAACTGATTCCAACAAAAAAAGCTTTTAATAAAAAAAACATATTGATAAGGCGTTATTTGTAGAGAAAATTATTTAGAATAAAATAAAATATCTTTTACTTTGCAGATACTATGTTATTATACTGGATTCTAGATTAAAATTATTAAGAATCAATAAAATGTCATGTTTACTATACATATTAAGGTCTCCTACGAACGACGGCGGTATCCACCTTAACCATCGCTCGGTACGGGCCGTTTCAATATTTTCTTTGTTTTTTAAATCTTTATTCTCGATAAGATAAATGGGCTCTATAGAAAGCTCAAGGGTAGCTTAAGGTACGCTGCGCCCGATTTTAAGCTGTTCGGTCAACGCTGTTCCGAGCTGTTGGTTGAAGCTGAAAGTGCAGGTCTTGGTAGGGCCGACTAATTTCGGTAAAACTGAATATGCCCTGGCCCATGGGAGACATCCGGCCATCACCAAGCACAAAAATGATTGGTGAAAAGTGAGGTTAGGCGTAACCGATTTAGTTGTGGTTGACGATGTTGCCACAGAAAAATGGGTGCCCCAGGATTTTTTAAATTTTACCATGATTGATAGAGATATCACCATGGATGTAAATTTTGAAGCGTTAATTTGGAGTCTGGCGTTAGCATGTTGTTATTCCGAAAAAGGGTTGTAGCCAAACCCGGTTAGCGGTTAAGCGATATCCAGCGAGGATAAATAAGATTTGGAAGCGGGGTTTTATTTCGTGAGTTATACTAGGTAGATTGGCGAGTGGTAAATCAATGAGGAAGGAGATTTAGCGATATCCAGCGAGGATAAATAAGATTTTGAAGCGGGGGTTTATTTCGGGAGTTATACGTGGTAAGTCTATGGAAGAGCAGAGTTGGAAATCTAGCGATATCCAGCGAGGATAAATAAGATTTTGAAGCGGGGGTTTATTTCGTGAGTTATACTAGGTAGATTGGCGAGAGGTTAGTCTATGGAAGAGGAGAGTGAGGGATCTAGACATATCCAGCCAGAATAAATAAGATTTTGAAGCGGGGGTTTATTTCCGGAGTTAGACTAACCACTACTAGTATATGGAAGAGCAGAGTGAGCGAACTAGAGATATCCAGCGAGGATAATTAAGATTTTGAAGCTGGGGTTTATTTCGGGAGTTATACTAGGTATATTGGTGTGTGGTAAATCAATGAGGAAGGAGATTTAGCCAGTTAGCGATATCCAGCGAGGATAAATAAAATTTTGAAGCGGGGGTTTATTTCGGGAGTTATACTAGGTAGATTGGTGAGTGGTTAGTCTATGGAAGAGGAGAGTGAGGAATAACGAAAAAAGCGACGTAATGGCTGGTGTTTTAACCTACGTGAGGGTGTTGCCGAAGGAAATTCAATACCCGCTGTTCCTGACGAAAGATCAAATAAAAGGTCTTAATGAGGAACAAAGAAAGGTGGGCACATGGGATGCCGTAATTCTTTCGGCGTGTTTACACGGTCCTTTCAAACACAAATTCCAAGAGAAACCATAAGTTTTACTTTTTAATACGGGCCAACAAACCGACGCGAAATAATGTTTTTTAGGTATGAAAATAAATTTCGAATGATAATAAGCCGCGCCGTCACCAAGTGGCAAGATGTTTTTCCATAAATCCGGAAAGAACCGGCTTCAATAAGCGATCAATGTTTGGCGTCCGTATGGCGTGCTTTGTATTAAAATTAAACGGTAAGTAATAAAAACAATTAAATACTTATAATATTATTACAATTTATCGATTTAAAGAAGCCAGATATGACAAAGAAGAAGCCTATAAAGCCGTGCAGGGAATTTTTCTGCCTTGTAATCTTAACGTGGTGAGACATAACAATTCTGTGCATTTGCTTTAGGAAAAGACAATTTGCTTGCCCACCGAATGTCTAGAAGACTTTCCCCACGCTGGAGATTCTGAAGAGCCAAATTTATTGTTGGGTTAAGAAGGCAATTAAATTATCTTTTATAAAGCGTTCGTTCAAATAATATTTTCTTTGCTTGATTAGCTGGGAGAATAATCAAAGAAGTAGAAGTGCCGATGAATTTGTCTAAGATCCCAGAAATTTTGGCGGAAAAAAATAATTATCTGAAGGTAAAATTTAAGATATTTCTTCACATTTTCAGGGTAACTGCTAAGGTATGGAATTTTTTAATGATTTTGCTTTATTTTTCAGGCTTAAGAAGAAGAAAAACTTCTAACTGAACGAAAGAAACTCGAGAGGGCGGGTCAATAAATAATTTTTTTAAAAGAGGAGTGGAGGAACAATAAAAAAACATGATGGTCGCCAAAGAGATTCGAAGCGCCATAAAAATTGACAGCGCACGAGATTTAAAGAGAATAACGAAAAGTCTTAGACTCCTCGCCGAGAAATCCGAAACTTCAAGACATCGAGATATCTGCGAAACGATTGGTCAATTTTTAAATGTGGAAAAATCCGAAAGCGACAACGAAGAAGGGATGGAAGAAGAGATCGGGGAAGATAAAGAAGGGGGGAGGGCAGATAATTCCGAAACTCAAATTAAAAAGCGCAAACTGTAAATATCGTGTAAATTTTGTATATATATATATTTTTAAATCGCCTCAATCAGATGAAAAATTTAGATAAGATTAGTAATTTTAGTTTTTTAACTTTTTTATTTCTTATGAAAGTTTTGTGAAATATAATATTGGGGCCAATTAATAGGTTTTTTTGTACTTACATAAATTTCTCTTCATTTTCTTAAGAAATACGTCGCGCGGGAACGCGAACGTTAATTAACCTACTGATCCAGTTAGGTAGTTAACGGTCGCGTCCCCGCGCGACTCGGAATTAGGAAGGTACTTACTTATGTTTTTTAACAGGTGTTTGACGATGCTATTGACGAGGGATGAATAGCTCCGAGGGGTTTCGCGAGAGGAACGCGTTCTCTCTCTCGTTCCGAAGACACGCTGGAGGAACGCGTTCCCTTCTTCTTTCCGAAGTCACGCTGGAGGAACGCGTTCCCAGGTAGCAATAGCATGTGATTATATGGTCGAAATTTGGTGCCTTTCGTGTATTACACGTGCTGATTAAAAAACCACGTGTTATACACGAGATATTGTCTGGTCCTAAAACACTAAATGTGTTTCGTATATTGATACACGTGCTAGAACCTTGTTTGTTAGGTGTTTTGAAATATAATTTCAATTTCGTGGAACAATACGTGGTATTAACGTATTTGTTTTAGAAATCGAAAACACTTCTTTCCATTTGTTTAAAATTACACATGAAATAAACTTGTATTTGCGGTATACTAAGACACGTTTTTTATTCACGGGGTCGACTCTTGTGTTTTAGGTTTTCTAAAACACTGCTTCCAATTCGTTTAAAACAACATGGATCTTAAATCTGTATTTTTGGTTTACAAAGGCATGCTTATTATTCGGTGTACAATCAGGTGATCGACAATTATGTTTTACGTTTTCTAAACCCCCCCTTTAAATTCGGGAAAAATCGCACGTTTCTTAAACTGGTATTTTTGGTATTCAAAACACGAACAATTTCGTGTACCAAAAATTTTTCTTTTAGTTAAAAACTCTACCAATTTAACGTTTATTTTTTCAGTTATAATCATTGTAACTCGTAAAATAACTCTATCTCAGTTATTATATAAATAGTTAAATTATAAACGTGCTATATTTAGTAATTTAGTATCTTCGTGTAGGCTACCTTAGGTTTGTATTATAATTTGAATTTAACCCTATTTAGTAGGACAAAGCGCGGTAGAAAAATCCTATTAAACCTTCCAAAATTACTCTTAGGTAATTTTTTCTTTCGCACCTTTGTGAAATACAAAATTTTCCCCCAAATTCCGATAATGGTTTTACTAAAGGTTAATGTCTAACTTTTTACGCATGCAAATTGGGTGGTTAACACGGAGGAAGAATGTGTGTACATATGTGCTGTCAACGTTGTCGCAACGTGTTGGGAAACCTGGTAAGAACGTGTAAGACTAAACTGGTGCAACGTGGCTGAAACGCGTACGACTACGTTGCTACTTGCTACAACGTTTTGGAAACGTGTGAGCCTACGTTGATAGAAATTTAGGAACGTGTTGCGAACGTGTGAGCCTACATTGTTTCAAAGTATAAGTTAACGTGTTCCAAACGTATGAGCCAACGTTGATGCAAAGTGTGAGTTAACGAGTTAGTCACGTCAGTTCATACGTGCTCAATTACGACATTAAGGCGGACATTCGCGACTGTTCCCATACATGTGTTTTCACGCATGCTTAACTTCACAGAAACACGTGTGCTAAACGTAATTTTGCTACCTGGGTTCTCTCACACGTTCCGAAGTCACGCGGGAGGAACGCGTTCCCTTCTTCGTTCCGAAGACACGCTGGAGGCACGCGTTCTCTCTCTCGTTCCGAAGTGACGCTGGAGGCACGCGTTCTCTCTCTCAAGTTCCGAAGTCACACCCTTATCTTAACGCGCATTTGAAGTACCACGACGGTACCCTTTTGCAAATTTTTTTCGTTTTAGTCATTTACCATTCGGATTAGCTTTGTTTTATTTACATTTGGTGGTTGTTTTTGTTGACAGTGTTTTAACCTTTTTCTCATGGTCTTCTTTGTTCGCGCTGTACATACATATTTATTGTTTCCCCAAGTGTTTGGCTTATTCTTCTATTTTATTTTGTTGGTTCCTTTTCGTGACTTCGGTATGTTGCTATGGCTTAAATCGTTTTTAGGTCCTTAATTGTTTTTCCCCCTATGCACCGCACGCCTGTTAAAATTATGCCTACCGGCCAGCGTTCTTTTCCACGCCTCTCTAGTAGTACCCCCGATATTTCGCTGCGCCTTTCACCAGATGACGTGCTGCCAGTCAACCCTCTCGCCGACGTCTCTAATGATGGTTAACTTGACGATAATCTGCTCAGCCTCCCTCTCAGTGACACGATTAACGGTATTCCGTTCCCCATTTTGACGGTGACCCTGGCTCTAACATTCTAGCCCTGTTTAGCGCCATATGCGCGCTTCCCAATCCGAATGTTTAGTCTTTCTTACTAGTAAGAACGTCACTCGTTCCGTCTCAACTAAAATTGATGCTGTCTTCTCCGCTATGGAGGCCGCACTGTTGAATTCCCAACTTTGCGCCTCAAGAGCCTTGGACAGCACATGCGAGCAATCCTCGATGGTTGATCGTTAGATCACCCAAGTCGCCACCTCCATCGCTGCCCCCCATTACTTCCGCCTCTACTTGCGATCTTTCGCCTTCTGCCCCTTCGGCTTTTGTCCCCCTCTTTCGCGCATATTTCTGGATCTCCCCCCTTCCCGATGTTTAGACCACTACCTCCCCCCACCCCACGGTTGTCCTACTCCACCCTCCGCGCCATTGCCTCTCGGTTTTTGCAGTCGATCCTAATCACTCCAGCAACAACGTCAATGTCCTTTTCCGCTCGTTAATTAATCCTGCCCAGCTTAAAATTAAAATTAACTCAATGCGCCACAATCAAGACCATACCACCTTAATTATGACCTTTAATAGCCCCCAGATATTGACCGTTTCCGCCACGCCATCGACTCCAATCTCGCCTTATCTGAGGCTCTCCGTCTTCATTCCCCGCCCGATGCGCTTCCTCAATTTTTAGTGTCCCAAATTGATCCCGACCTTGATCCCACTACCATCCCCGCGCTGCTTGTTGCCCACAATGATCTGCCTTGCTCTTCTGACAACCTGTGCGTCAAGGCCATCTTCACTCGGAATGACCACTCCAAACATTGCGTCCTCACTTGGACGTAGGGATGCAACTGAACATGATGGAGTAGCAGTTACTTCGAATTTGTTCCATTTCATTGACCTAGCTATAACAGCTCCAATCCCAGTCTAATGCTATATCATAAGTTTCTTTCTTTATTTTGTAAACCATGAGGGAGTGACACGTCCAATCAATCACCTACGGAGACACCAGATAATCACCACCATGACGCACTTGAGTCAGAAGAAATATAAGTCAGGGGAGTCATCATCGTTTGTTCGGTTGTACACATCGTAATTTTGTATAGTACATGTACCTATATTCGTTTTCAAATGTTTATATAGCGCACGCGCGCGTGAAAGTTAGTTTTTGGTTGCTGTTAAAAAAGGTGTTATTTTGCGCGTGTAAAAATAAATTAACGGCCAGTTCTGTTTTGAAATAAGAGGAAAAAGGTTTACCGGTTTTTATGTCGGAAAAGTTCGCGTCTTTTATTTCGCTGTTCACGAAATTTTTTTTGGTCCGTCGAGCCGGATACATTCGTCAACTTGATTATGTTCCTCAACTAATCATCGAATCGGCTATCTTTCCGTGAGAGACAGTGAAAATTAGCGTGGATTCTCCGTTGGAAACCGTTTAAACCATCGATCATATCCCGATCGTAAACGAATCAACATAAGTCATCATGGATGTTCTGGTGAGAAGAAGAGCAGCTATCAAGGGACAGATCACCAGGATTGAAAATGCGGTGGGTCAAACAGCAACGAATCTATCTGACGTCGCCTTGAAGCTGTATGTAGACAAGGTGGAAAAACTTTCGAAAGACTTGGATGAGGTTCAAGAAGCCGTAGTTGCAAATGTCGATCCCGACGACGACGATTTCGCGGATCACGAAGATGAATACAACCCCCTAATCGCTCGACTCGAAGATCTGACAATCCTATTCGTCACTGAATCGAATGAAAGAGCAGCAAACATTCCAGTGAGACAAGTCAGACCAGCTAGTGATGTACGTTTACCGAAGCTGGAACTTCCATCATTCAGCGGTGGTTACGTCGATTGGCTTCCATTTCACGATCTCTTCACGGGCACCGTACACAACAACGAATCGCTCACCGGAGCTCAGAAGTTTCAGTATTTGAAGTCATCATTACGAAACGAAGCAGCGCTCCTCGTTCAATCTATTCCGGTAACTGACGCTAACTATCTGGAGGCTTGGGATATCTTAAACAATCGGTTCAACAATACCCGGGAAATCATCGATGCACACGTAAAACGTCTCTTCAGTCAAACTAACGTCATCCAAGAATCGTCATCCGCTTTACGAACGCTCATCGATACCACCGCCGAATGCATAAGGGCGCTCAAGGTTCTCAAAGAACCAGTACAACATTGGGACTCCATACTACTTCATCTTGTAAAGGAAAAACTGGATTCAGAATCTCGGCGACAATGGGAACTTTCCCTGAGGGGGACCGAAAGACCAACTTTCGAGGACCTCGTTACATTTCTTGAACAACGGGCCAGAGCCTTAGCAGCAGCTCCGCCTACAACTACTGCAATCAAGTCGAAGCCTCCATTACATCAGAGACCGAGTACAAAGGCTCATCATGGTGCTCTGAGCGAGACGTGTCACTTTTGCAACGAAACACTCTGTATACAAATGTACCAATTTTCTGAAAGCATATTCGGACGAGCGTTGGAACATGGTCAAGAGGAGTGCCATGTGTTTCAATTGCTTACGAACCGGTCATCAAAGCAATGACTGCAAATCTGGTCATTGTAGGAAATGCAACGCACGACATAACACACTTCTACATCAAGAGAAGGAATTAACGAAGACGATGGCAACCTCCGGTGTAGTTTCATGCCCATCTCGTGAAATAATTGGATCAACCCAAGTTATCTTGGCAACCGCAATGGTCCAAGTCAAGGGACTTGACGAGCAACTTTATCCAGCCCGAGCGCTTCTGGACTTGGGTTCTCAAGCCAGTTTCATCACGGAACAATTCACGAGGAAACTAAGATTGAAGCGAACACGTTTCAACGTCTCAGTTGACGGAATTGGAGCAACCGGAATGAACACCTCTCAAGGCAGTGTCATGGTGAATATTCAGTCAAATATCATTAACACGTCGGAGGTCATCGTCGAGGCAATCGTCCTGAAAAATGTCACGGATTATTTACCTAACAGTCCGTTCGATCCTGGAAATTGTCTACACTTGAAAGGCTTAACACTTGCTGATCCAACTTTTCATAGCCCTGGACAAGTGGATATTTTACTAGGTGCTGACGTGTATCTAGATCTCTTACAAGATGGCATTTGCAAGGGGAAAGAAGGTCTTCCAGGTGCCTTTAATACTCTTTTCGGATGGGCAGTTTCCGGTCCATTGCTGATGGCCGGAAGAAGTTCGAAAATAAAGGTCCACCATTGTACATTGGAAGCAGATTTGAAACATCTTTGGGAGCTAGAAGACATCCAGCCTCGAAGAATACTATCTCCAACAGAAATTCAATGTGAAAAGAACTTTGAAGAATCACATACACGTGACTCTACAGGAAGATTCACTGTACGATTACCAAAGATAAACGATGCACCAAAACTTGGAGATTCTAAACAAATGGCAATCCGTCGATTCTCTCACTTAGAACGACGTCTACGTGTTAACCCGAATCTCTATGAGGAGTACCGCAAGTTCATGGGGGAATACATTGCCCTTGGACATATGGAACTCATTCCCTCGAATGAAATAAAAATCGAAACCAATCCATCTTACTACGTGCCTCATCATGCGGTATTCAAAGAAGACAGTACCACCACGAGAGTTCGTGTGGTGTTCGACGCCTCTGCCAAATCTACAACTGGAGTTTCCCTAAACGATCATCTGCTAGTGGGGCCAAAACTTCAAGATGATTTGGTCAACCTCCTTATTCGCTTTCGTCAACATCGCATTGTAATGAAAGCAGACCTTGCCAAAATGTTTCGTCAATTTAGAGTACATCCAGACGACTCCGATCTTCAAAGAATTGTTTGGCGAAACAACTCACACGAACCCTTGCTCGAATACCGTTTGCTAACGGTTACATATGGAACCGCATCAGCGCCATACCTAGCAACTAAAGTCTTGAAGCAACTCGGCCATGACGTGAAAGAGACACTTCCGTTGGCATCTTCGGCTTTACAAAATGACTTCTACATGGACGATCTAATGACAGGAGACGAAACGATTGAGAACGTTTTAAGACTTCAGTCAGAAATCATTCAAGCTACATCTCAAGCAGGATTTGAAATAAGGAAATGGGCGTCGAATAAAGCTGCATTATTGGATACACTACCAGCCAACATGAAGGATTTACAAAAGCCACTATGCATCGAGAACGACGAATCAGTCAAGACTCTTGGCCTATATTGGACTCCTTCGGCTGATAATTTCTCGTTTATGGTTACTTCTCCAGCGTCAAGAAGTTCAATCACTAAACGTACGATTCTTTCGGATACAGCAAGGATATTCGATCCTCTGGGACTGTTGGCACCAGTAACCGTTCGAGCGAAACTGCTGTTACAGGAAATGTGGCAGCTAAAATTGAATTGGGATGAGCAACTTCCCCAACCACTTGAAGCTAAATGGAGGTCGTTTCGAACCGATTTACCAGAAATTGAAAACATTACGGTTCAACGGCACATTTCGCAAGCTAATGCTACGGACATTAGCCTGCATGGATTTTGTGACGCATCGGAGAAAGCGTACGCAGCTGCCGTATACCTGAAGACGGTGAATAACAACGGACAAATCAAAATACAACTGATCGCTGCGAAAACAAGAGTCGCTCCGCTCAAACAAATCACACTTCCGAGACTGGAATTATCTGGTGCATTACTTTTGGCTTCTCTGATTCAACTGATCAGGGAGTCATTGAGATTGGATATAGCTGATGTTCATTGCTAGTCGGACTCAACAATCGTCCTAGCTTGGTTGAAAGCTCCACCGCAACGTTGGAAAACGTTCGTAGCCAATCGAGTGTCAGAAATCCACGAAAAACTAACGAGAGCGCAATGGCATCACATTGCAGGAGACAACAACCCTGCAGATTGCGCTTCTCGAGGAATATCCGCTAGCGAACTGGGAAATCATGGTCTCTGGTGGCATGGACCGCAGTGCCTTATTTTCGCCGCAACAACGCAAGAACTACATGAACTCTCAGAGCCAAATGAATGTTTATCCGAGGAAAGACGAATTATTTCGTTAGTAACACATCATCAAATGGATTTCACGCTCCTTTCCAAATTTTCAGCGCTTAAAAAACTCATTCATATCACCGCCTACATTCTACGTTTTGTCTTCAATTCGCGAAATGCGACAGAATTGAGGATTACTGGACCTTTATCGAAGGAAGAGAACGAAAAGGCGCTATCCCATTGGATTCGGGTCGTCCAAAGCAACAGTTTTAACGAAGAGATAGCTTGCCTTAAACAAAACAAGGAATTACCACGGAAAAGTAAAATCCTTTCGATGCGTCCGTACATCGATCAAGATGGGATTCTTAGAGTTGGTGGCAGACTTTGCCACACCAACTTACCATACGAACAAAGGCATCCGGCACTGTTACCGAGACAGAGCAAATTAACAGAACTTCTAATACAACACGAGCACGAAAAACATTTTCACGGAGGTGCTCAACTACTAACTTCTGTCTTACAGAAACGTTATTGGATCGTCGGTCTTCGTGATGCCATACGTTTCCATATCAGAAGATGTGTTTCATGTGTACGACAGCAGGCAGTCATTGTAAAGCAACTTATGGGCGATTTACCACCAGCGAGAGTAAATCCTGCTCGGCCATTTCTGAAGTGTGGAGTCGACTACGCAGGACCATTTACCCTTAAACTAATAAAGGGACGAAGTCACCTCAGGTTTAAGGGATACATTGCCGTCTTCGCTTGCTTTACCACAAGATCAATTCATCTTGAACTTGTCAGTGACATGACCACCGAAGCATTTCTGGCAGCATTGAAACGCTTTGTTGCTCGACGAGGAAAATGCGCCGACATTTACAGCGACTGTGGAACCAACTTTACAGGAGCCGATCGAAAGATGAAAACATTCATCAAATTCATAGTCTCTACAAACAACAACGATCAAGTATCACGATGGCTCGCAGACGAAGGAATTAATTGGCACTTCAACCCGCCTGCAGCGCCACATTTTGGAGGCCTCTGGGAAGCCGGGGTGAAGTCCGTCAAGTATCATCTGAAACGAGTTCTTGGCACCATGTTTCTAAACTTTGAAGAAATGCAAACGCTTCACGTCCTTTAACGGCGTTAAGCTCGGATCCAAACGACTTCAATGCGTTGACACCTGGACATTTCCTAATCGGAGATGCGCTCACCGCAATACCCGAACCAGATCTCACTTCTGAAAACGTCAACCGCCTGTCACGTTGGCAATTTGGCCAACAAGTACTGCAACACTTTTGGAACCGTTGGCGAAATGAATTCCTCTCTCGCCTTCAACAACGTCCAAAGTGGACTACACCAAAACCGAATCTACGAGTCGGCGACTTGGTCTTGCTCAAAGATGAAGATTTACCTCCAACCAAGTGGAGAATGGCAAGAATCACTGAACTTCATCCAGGACAAGACAATCAAGTTCGCGTCGTAACTGTCAGAACCTCTGACAAATCACTGAAAAGACCCGTAGTTAAATTATGCCAGTTACCACTAGACTGATTTTAATTGTATTCAAACTGTTTACTAAGGGTTATTTATGTATGCAAATGTAACTTTTCGGACTTTTACTATCTCATTTGAAATTCGTTATTTCAAGGCGGGCGGAATGTTCGGTTGTACACATCGTAATTTTGTATAGTATATGTACCTATATTCGTTTTCAAATGTTTATATAGCGCACGCGCGCGTGAAAGTTAGTTTTTGGTTGCTGTTAAAAAAGGTGTTATTTTGCGCGTGTAAAAATAAATTAACGGCCAGTTCGGTTTTGAAATAAGAGGAAAAAGGTTTACCGGTTTTTATGTCGGAAAAGTTCGCGTCTTTTATTTCGCTGTTCACGACATCGTTACTCCTTGACAGAAAACTGGATACAGCCCTTCGGAAGTCCCAGGTAGAGATGGTACTCCAGCGTCATAAGCTGAAGGAATAAATGAGGATGAGCTTCGGGCAAATCAACCAAGTATCGATACCTGTAGTACAGATACAACTTGCATTCCCAATATCATCCGGGCATTACTAGGTGGTTCAATGTTTAATCATGGTGGTAGGTGGGTACCAATGAATCGTTTGAAAGCTATTCTTAAGAAGTCCTATACAATCTCTTACTGCCAACTCCGTGAAAACGATCCCAAGACAAGCCCAGGCATTAAACTACCGACAATCGATGATTATGTGGATAAAGCAATCAAAAATCCATATCTTAATGATCTTCTACCCCGGCGCGTACACTCCTGAGAAGATAAGAAAACTCCGATCAGTATATACGAAATATCAAGATTCAGCAACTGGTCTATCTTTTGCTTGGTCATCACGACTGATTGTCATAACGTTCCGTGGGACATCGTGGCTGTTACCTCGTCAATCGCTCTTACAACTCCGTGGAAAAGTGACACAATTAGTTGGAGCGCTCAGTTAAATTTACCTCTCCAGTGGGATAACTCTACCATATGTGTGTAACTCATATCCGATGGCCTGATAGATGGTTTGGGCTTGCTAGATCTATTGAAGGATTATGTGTAGGAACTATCTTGAGGAAAGAGGAGTGGATGAATACGACGTTATGGGAATCCATCATCAAAGAACAATCAGGTCTATTTGGATTCGATATTAGACAGTTACCATTCATAGAACTATTATCGAAAGCAGATCCGATCCTCTTATCGGAATGGTCATGTTTACCTAAGATTACTGGCCACCCTCATGTAGATGTGTTAGGTTCCGTAAAGAAACTCTTTACCTGTGTTCAGGAGAGATTCCCTACTAGAGTCGGTGCAATTGCCTAAGCTATGAGACAGGCCAAAGAGACGTGTGTGCGAAATTTTATATGTTAATATAAGCGTTGGCCTTCCGCAGTCTTGCAAACCTCAAATCCGTATATTGATCGGGTTCGTGAGAAATTTCCCGATTTCGATCCAGTGGGTAATTCGGACTGGGTGTATATAGAATTGTTACAAGAACTCCAATACCAACATTGTGATAACATCATTAATCAAATGAGAGATAAAACAGTCTCTCCTCTTAAAAGTAGAGTATTAGCGGATTTCTTCGAAAAGAAACGCTTTGATCGACATGAAACAAGACAATTATTAATGTACCTATTCGCGGGTAAGGATTTAAATGACCATATGGCCTATCTCAGTAAATACATGGTAAAGAGTCAAGTCTTATCGAATTATCTGATTATATGATTATCCGCTTTGTACCTAAAGAATGTGAACTAAAAGAGTGCGCGAGAATGTTTGATTGTCGAACCTTACAGGAACGAAATCGTGGATCAATTCAACAGATGAACTGCTTTAATTGACTCGATTTATTCTCAACCGAACAAAGTATGACACTTTCAGAGCTCGAAGTATCGAAGAAATTGTACGCGTATCGAAATTTAAGTAATATGTATCCAATGGCTCGAATAGTAAAGATTAGTTTTGATGCGAGGGGTTTGAATAATAAATTTAGAGGTGAGACAGTTGGACCAGTCCGGGGGTTAACGTTAGACAAGATATTTAACATGCCAATCTTCTCACGAACACAGGACGCTTTCGAAGTAGCGATGGTATACATGAAGGATGATAGGTATTTTATCCATTGGTAAGGTCAGCCTGGTGGAATTGAAGGCTTAGCTCAAGCAGAATGGTACACAGTGTATATGTCCCAATTAGCTTATGCTCTAGCTCGTAACCAACGTGCCAATTTCTTTATAATTGGTAAAGGTGGCCGGGTTACAATGCGTAGGAGGGTGGTGGCAAGCCCTGCATGCCACGCGTTCGAGCCAACAGCTCCCTACACTAACTATTACCGTTAACATCAACAAGTTTTTGTGGAAAGGGAAACTGAAGATCTCGGGGGAAAACCCCTTACACCAGTGGGGAGATAACTTGCAAACTCTACGCAGAAGGACTTGTTCCGAGTGTTAACCCAGTGCCACAAGCTGGGATCGAACCCGGCTCATCTTGCTCCGAGGCGAAAGTGCTAACCACTCCGCCATCCCAGATACCTAATAATGACCCTAAACTAATGATTGATGACCTGATAAACGCAGTCTCCGATGCCGCCCAGGAATTCGGCCATGAAGTCAATATAAATGAATCATATGCTAGTGAGATACTCTTTACTTACTCTAAAACCCAATATTATAAAGATATCGAGAGCCCCGCAGTTCTCCGAAAATTAATGAAGACTTATGGTGAATCGAATACATATTTACCAGTCTTTGATGATTATATTGCATCTGTATTTTCAAATGCTCATAGTGCGTGTCATGTCTCAACTATACATTTCCCTCAATATATTACGGCATTACTCTGGTCAGGATTCCTCTTCTTAACCCACCCAGAGTATCAACAACTTCCTGATGATGCAATTCCCGCATTGCAATTAACACCTTCTGTTGTGGAAGGACCCCCTATTATCCATCTACATAATTACTTTATTAGTGCAGAGTCTGATATGTTATCTGCATTCTATGAGCTAGTAGATTATACATCTAAGATTTTCCCAGAAGTACATACTTACCTCTGAAACTCTCTCCGTATCCCCTTTGATCCCAAAGCCACTAAGCTCCAGCTCCAAAAGGACCCGTACAGTCTTCCAATTAAACGTCCTTTTACCGCTAGTCGATACTTGAGAAAGAAAGTCCATGATACTTTGACTCCCTGATTAACAACCCGGTTCTTCAAAGAGTTACTCGCCAGATATGATGAAAGTTCTTCTGATCTACTCATACAAGCTCTAGCGACAAACTGAGTGGTCCGCGAAAGCTATTACGGCCCTCTTTATGAATAGTCCATACCAAGTTATAGAAGAGCTACTAGCTCGGTTTGAGACGGGTAAGAGTGTTCGAGATTTATTAGTAGGAGCCGCAATTAGACCCGGAAGAGCTATGAGGACGCTTAAAACTGCCCCAGCCTTTGATAGGAACCTTCATAGATGGAGGTGTCGGGTTGTGTTAGGGACCGAACGAACATTATAAGGAGAGCCTCGGTTGGTTGTAGATGTCTGTTCGACAGAAAATACTCAACTAGCTCAGAATGGAGGGTGCGGGATAAACGTAACCACAGTAACGCACCCAGCCCCAACACATTCGTCATACTTAACCTCTGTAGGAGAAGGACAAAAAGATTTACATGCTAGGGAAAATCACTTTATTATTATTATTATTATTATTAATGGACCAGAGGTCCATTGTGCAAAACCCGAACTCTAAGACTTAAAAATTCCAATATCCGACACAAAACGGAGAATCCCCTTGGCCGGCATATTATAGAAATCAGAAGTTTCCAGTTGATGCATACCAAGATGCTCGAATCTTTGGGCCGCATAGTAATCGCACCTACAAAGCACATGAGAGGCGGTTTCCTCCTCAGCCTGGCATGCCCTACAGATTGGATCATCACTGATTCCAATGTCTGTTAAGGAGACAGTGACCTGTTAGTAGGCCAATGACAACCTGATATTAGATTTGGAAAGCGAGAGCAGCTCCTTAGCTCTCTGCCTAGACAGGCGCGAGATAAACTCTTTAGCCTGCCTTTGGCCATCCATCTCAAGCCAAAGCTTGAGTTGAAGGTCAGTCATGGAGTTAGAGATAAGGCCGCGAACTATGCTAGAGGGGATAGGAACCGCAGGTTCAGGACCAAACAACCCAGCCTCTGCCCCCTTCTTGGCTAAGACATCGGCCCTCTCATTACCATAGTACCCCCGATGGCCAGGAACCCAATATTATTATTGGTGCCTAGCTCCGAGAGGAGGTTCAAACAGCTGTAAACCAGTTTTGAAGAGACCTGAAACTGTTTGAGAGCCTTGAGGGCTGCTTGACTATCCGAATAAATTTGGATAGATTTGCCATGAAGCTTCGTCTTAAGACAAAAATCAACACAGAAGCAGATAGCGGCAATTTCCGCCTGGAAAACACTAGCATAGACACCAAGGCTTTCAAAGAAGCCGAGATTGCTAGTAAGACAATACATCCCCGAACCTGAGCCAGAGCGGGTCTTAGACCCATCGGTAAACCAGACGATTTCTTCCCCGAAGGTACTATGATTGGCCCACTCTGTACGGCTCGGAAAATAAGTATTGAAGGACTTACTAAAATGCAGCTTCGTAGTCATCAAATCAGAACCCATGAGATATACAGGTAACTGACATGAAATTTCCCGAAAGATCTTGGTGTGGCTATTATCCCAAGTATTCGCCTTCCACCAACCATTCTGGTTGAGCCTATAGGCTCCCATAGCAGCAGCTTCCTCTATAAAAAGATGAAGAGGAAGAATGTTCAGGAGAATTTCTAGAGAAGCACTTGGGGCTGTTCTCATAGCTCCTGTGATGCTGACACAAGCCAGCCTTTGTAGGGTGCGCAGATCGCTCTGCACAGTCTTAATTCGGACTCTTGGCCACCAGACCACTGCAGCATAAGAGAGCAGTGGTCTGATGATCATGGTGTACAGCCAGAAGGCCACTTTAGGGCTAAGCCCCCATGACCTGCTAAATGCACTCCTAGTCCTCCAAAGTAACATCTTGGCCTTCTTAACTACACAGTCAAGGTGAGGCTTCCACGTTAGTTTGTTGTCAAGAATAACACCAAGGTACTTCACCTCCGTGCTTTCCCTCAAAAAATCCCAAATAAGGAGATATCATTAAAAGAGTTTTGCAGCCTTTTACGAGTAAAAGGAACAAGTACCGTTTTACTAGGATTAACCGTAAGACCAATTTCCCTGCACCATTTTTCCACTGATGCAAGAGCCCTTCTCACTAAATCGCTAGTAGTGTTGGGGAATTTTCCCGTAAAGATGATGGCGATATCGTCGGCATAGCCGAAGCAGCGGCACCCATCCCTGTCTAGCCTCACCAAAAGCTCATCCACAACCAGGCACCACAGCAGAGGTGATAGAACACCACTTTGCGGGCAACCACGGCTGGTGGAGATCATAAGGGATTCACCGAGCAGGGACGATACCACCACACGATTCGTCAGCATAGCTTTGAGCCAGAGACACAGTGTGTCATTAATGCCAAAGCGCTTAGCAGCCTTCATGATGACTGCGCTGGACACCTTATCAAAGGCGCCCTCAATATCAAGGAACACAGCTAATGCTATTTCCTTAAAGTTAATAGCCCTTTCAATGCAATTGGTTATGCCATGAAGGGCAGTCTCAGTCGATTTTCCTTTTTGGTAGGCATACTGAGCCGTCGAGAGAGGTGAATGAGAAATAACCTCTCCCCTAATATAGTTGTCTACCAATTTCTCCAAAATCTTTAGAAAAAAAGAAGTCAAACTGATTGGTCTAAAAGCCTTAGCCTCGAGATAGTTAGATCACCCTAGAAAGCTTCCAGGTGCTAGGAATATATCCAAGGGCAATACAAGCCCTATAGATTCTACTCAGCATTGGGCAGACAATGTCAATGCCCTCCTGCAACAGAATGGGAAGTATCCCATCCGGCCCTAGAGACTTATAGGGCTTAAAAGACTTTATAGCCCAAATAAGTCGCGAGTGCGTGACAATTTTGTTCGCCACCGCCCAGTCCTCCCTTTTGGTACGTGCAATCCTAATAGGAAGGGGGTCAGAATCAGTACTGTTTGTAATTCTGGAGTCGGGAAATTGTACATCTAACATATGAGTTAGAGTCTCCTTACCCGACGAAGAATGACTGCCATCTTTCAACTTGATAGTGTCAAGATGTTAAGTCTTATCGTTGGCCATAATTTTCATTAACTTTGCCGTACTAGGAATATCAGAGATATTCTCACAGAAATTCCTCCACGAGTCCCTCTTGGCCTCGCGGATGGCCTTATGGTACGCAGTGAGTGTTTGCTTGTAGGCAACCCAGTCACCCGACCTCTTAGCTTTGTTAAAGAGCCTCCTAGACTCTTTGCGAAGCCTGCCAATCTCAAGGTTCCACCAAGGAACTAGCCTTGGCTGGGAGGGAGATAACTCCACTCCTGTCAATTTCCACCGAAAAAAGAAGATAATTCTGGGAATTATTTTAAGTGGGGAGTAAGGAGGTGTTTTGCATCATTCAAAATTAATACCTGATTTAAACGGACACTGCTATAATAAACTATTTGGCCCGAAATTTTGGGTGGTACCTGATAACTCAGGGTGTTACGGGAGATTTTGCGATAAATCATAGGGTGGATTCCTTGGGTCCTACTGAATTGAAAATTTATTGTGAGCCTGGGTCCTAAAGCGTTTCGTTTCAAAGTTCTTGGCTCTCGAAAATCTGCCGTCAAAACACAAAAACAACCTTAAAAGTGAAGTTCCGTATTCTGCCTTGATCCAAAATGTTTTTAGTTAGTACCCATTGATTTTTATGAGATTAGAAAAATTAGTATCGAAAGTGCACTATTTCTTTAGAAGTAGGGTACATTTGGTTATAATAATGGAATTTTAATTTACCATTTTAACTTACATTTTATTTGATTTTATTAATTTAATTTTCAAACCATAAGTCTGTAGCCCAACAATTACGAATAAATCTCGATGAATATAAACCAACTCTGTTGTCTAAAATGCAAATCTTTGAGTAGAGTTTCGCATTCATAGATTCTCAGGTTCGGTTATTTCTCGAGCGTTGATTTTCGTCGAAAGGAGGATGGTTGGCAGACTTCCGATGACAGCCTAGGCTTATCAACCTTCAGATGAAGATTTAGATCATCCCTAAAACCAGGCCAATTAGTTCGCCTCTGATTACGAAGTTCAGTACAAACCTGAACCACTTTCATCCTGACTGTATAGCAAATGTGTCTGTGATCCGACAGTGATGGTTCACTAGACATATGCCAGTCATTAATAAGAGCTGCGACATTCTCTGTGCACAGCGTGAGATCAATGACCTCACTTCTGTTACGCTGCCCATTTATGCCTCGGTTAAGCCGTTCGAGGGAAAGCCTTCTTTAATGATGGCCATCCGCATCGAACCCGCAGCTTCACTGAAGGTTAGTGGTTTGGACTTCTTGGCAGCCTGTTGTTGAGAGCTAGGAGAGTCTTGATCTGACTCCCTTGTTCTCTTGTTAGAAGAGGAGTTACTCTTTGGAGAGTCGTCGGCCACCTTCTTGTTTGTCTTACGACGCATGTTCCTCTTGCGAGTACGAGCATCGGAAGCACTTACCTTGCTTCCCTCCGTCGGGGTACTGTCTTTGGTAGACTCCGGCTTC
This sequence comes from Leiobunum rupestre, assembly GCF_980474605.1. Lineage (NCBI taxonomy): Eukaryota > Metazoa > Arthropoda > Arachnida > Opiliones > Sclerosomatidae > Leiobunum > Leiobunum rupestre. The sequence continues at coordinate 227,306 of NC_143384.1, forward strand.
TGATGCTGGGTACTGCCAGAGGCAGACCCTAGCACCATGGGCTCGGTATCCTCCACGACAGACCCACGACCTGAACTTGTGGAAGGGAGGGTAGTATCCTGAGATACACCCTTCCCCTGGCTAGAGCAGGGTGCTGTCAAAGACAGACAATTGCCCGATGGTTTTTTGTTTTGTTTTTTGTTATTGGAATTCATAAAAGATCCCACGAGAAAAGAGGAAAGTAGAAGGTCACCGCCCTTAATCCTCTGTCCGGGCGGAAGGCTAAAATACAACGGGGTATCGCCTGGTTCCCCGAGGGGATCGTTCACGATACCGTAATTTCGCTTCCCCGGTACCACTCAGCCCTCAGCACGATACCACCCACCTTAGCTTAAGGAAGAAGCAGAGCCTTAGTTGGCCAGCATGAAGGGTTGCCCCTCCACCTGTTACTCCCTTCCACCACGAAGAGGTACAAGGTTGCAGTTTATGGAAGGGGAAAATCACTTTACATTGATCCATGATTTAAATCTAAAATATTCTGTGAGCGGATGTGATCACTACGCCATAGGTCGATACAAACCATTCTTAGGACATGAGACTGGAGCTGGGTACTTACCACCAATGGCACGTATGCTACAACGAGATCCCCCAGCTAAATCCGTAGTAAATTTATTGTCCCTACGATCATTTACCCACACCTCGACTGAACATGATGGAGTAGCAGTTACTTCGAATTTCTTCCATCTCATAGACCTAGCTATATCAGCTTATGTCGCTATTCCGTCGGCCCACTTAGCACCGTTTACGCAGCCTCGACGCTCAGGAACTAATACTCACCGCCTACGAGCGATGGGGTTTCGAGAAGCCATTCGTCCAAATTCGACAGCAAATAACTATACTCAATACCGTGGAGAATCTAACACCCATAGATCTTAACCGATGAATCCATCAAATCGAACAATTAATTTTCTGTGGGTTTTCTGCTTTGGGATCTCTCTAGCAAATCTTGACCTAGAGTTTCTACCTTCCGTTCCTCGACATGAGGTTAGTTGGATAGTGACGAAATCATGTGATTACTGTACGAAGCCTATTGATGAACCCCCAATCACATTAGATATACTCATGGTACTTGGGAGTTCCATGCGAAAACACCTACATCCTTAGCTAGAGAAATAACGGCCGAGGACCTCCCAGCCGCACGATTAGCTTTCTTACTAGAGTATGTACAGAATAACTGGTCGCAGTATCATCAAGTAACAGATAGAGTGGACACTCTAAATCCCTTTGTCCAGAATATAGAACAAGCCCAAGATATACCCGGGTTAGGTGCTAAGGTGAGAATAGGTGAAAATGACTTAAGAGCAACACCCATGAAATCTATAGCAGAGACCAAATGTCTATACATCTATGAATTTTTAACTCGAGAAATGATGATACATGACCCTTTAGAAAATAATACTGATATTACGATACTAAACCCTACTGATCTACCTTGGTTCGGTCTCGTATCAAAGATTCAGAGTGCTGGCTTTCTTCGACAATTTATTATATTTTGTGGAAAACTAGCGAACTTAATACCACCAGCGAGTGCGTATTCTTCTGTGGCATCAGCAACTATCTTCTTTGGTAGGTTCAGTTTAACTTACCAACAGAGTGAATCTCCTCAACCCCAGTTAATACCAATATTCCCTAATGAAAGTTCTGAGTCAATCGTCACTAGGATGGCTAGATTAATGATTCCTCTCCTATCATCGAACCTACCCTACTTGGTTCAGAAACTAAAGCTTTTAATGGAGGATCAATCGGCAGAGGGAGAGGTTTATTGGAAAGAAGTATGTTTAGGTCAGTTCATTTCCTTGCTCTCTCGCGGAATCACTGCCTAAGAACATGATGGTGAATTCAGTTATCAAGATCAAGAAGCGCATATAGATCCGGTTCAGGTTCATGATATCATGTGGGAAGATATAGATTACAAAAGTCCATCCTGCCCTCGGAATGCTATAATCGATGCATGGATAATGATGTTAGGGTAAGACCGACAGCGTGTTCGCAGATATATAAAATCTATCATTTTATTCAATATTAATCAAATATACAAAATATTTTTATATTTAGCCAAGATACAAGAATTTACCTAAATGTATTCGAAATTTCCCAATTTAATACGAATTCAAGTAAAAAATATTTAAGTTAATTCAATAATATAAGAAGTTACCCAATATTATTTTAATTTGCCCAAATGTATTCAAATTTACTCGTTTAATATGAATTTGACATAATTTTTAATAACAATGATAATATCGAATTTATCACACAAAGAGATACATTAATATGCGCTTATTTGCAAAACGAAACAAGATTTCTTTCAAAATAAATAGGATTTTTTTACTCGGTCAGATAATTAAACATTGTTATTTTCCCATGTTATTTTACGTTGAGCTTTTCTTTTTAAGTTGTCAGAAGCATTTTTTGGTTTCCATAACAAAACGGAAGCCTAGCGTAATTTTCCCTTTATTGTTTTCGTGTTACATTTCGGACTTTATTCCCCAACTTTGAACAAAATCAGTGAGAACCACCTCGGGTTGTCTCGTTGTATGTGAAAAAAATATTCTTTACCAAAATATTAATAAACTGGGACCAAAAGCAATAGATTTTTTAATAAAACCAGTAAAACCTGCAAGATTTAGAAAATAGTCTATATTCCAAAAACATTATTTGAAATAAACAAAGTTGTGTTAGTGTTAAAGTAGTTGTAATAACTAAAAAATGATTTCACGTGGAATAACTCTAAAATTTAATAATCACATTTGCAACAACATAAACCTATAATATCAAATGATAGTTTTATTTTGATAATTGCATATTCCATTAAAAACCTACTCTATGAAAATGTTTCTTAATGCGATATTATATTATAATTTTCATTAAAAAACACTAAAAATAATTATATCATCTTTCAAAGATTTCAACTCTATGTAATATATAATATGTCAAATCTGTAATAATAAAGTTTATATTTTTAAATTAAATAAAATATTTAAACTTTGACCATTTATCTAAGGGTGTTTTTGACTTGGAAATATTTTACCTAGGACACCATTTTTAATAAAATTTAAAGCATTAATAACTTATCGCTGTAAAGTGTATGTCAAATCAATCTCTCGGAATAAATAAAACATATCGTAATCATTGTAGTAATTATAACAGTAGCCAACAATCAAGACGACGGTCAATAAATCCTATTTAAGCGTATAGGGGTGAAATGTTAACGCTGAATAACGGACCATAAAAATAATACATTAATAATCGCCTAATACCAAGGTGGACAGAATCGGCCACCCACTAACCTCACAGTATTACCAAAGGCTTGATTGGCTCCATTTCCATCACTCTTACTCTCAGGTAAAAACGACAAGAAGTCAATTACGTTTCCTTAATAGTACAGCCCTTGGCTAGAATGCGCTTTGTTTTCTCCGGGGTAAATGTTACTTAGTCTTTCCTTGTTACGTTTAAAATATTTTACGAATTAAAGCATTTAAAGTTTGATATAACCCTAATCATCTCGATAACGATTAATTCTTATACGTATTATTCAAACGGTTAATTCATAATCCATCTAAACATGATTTAGTAGAAAATATACTAATATTTTCGTATAAGTGTTAATTTTCTTGTCCTATAATAATCAGACAATTAGTATTTTAAAGCAGATCAAATAAATAAACAGGTACTGTATACGAAAAATGTGTTACAATGCAAAAAATAGTAGCCCGAAACCACAAGAAATTTTTTAAATGTTTGCGTAATATTAGAAACGTTTGCCCCGAAGATAGATACAATATTTTATTTTTTTGCTTAAAATGTAGATGTTTCATTTCTTAATATTTTATATATTTTTTAAATTTGGTTTAATTTAAAGGTTTTATTGTATTATTTTGGATATTTTTTCTTTATAATAAATATCATGAAAATTGTATATTTAATTTTTAAATACAATACTAAACTAAATTAATTGAAATTTAAAAATGCAGTCGATACATTTAAGCGATCATACAAAATAGTAAGAAATCAATTACCCGAAACACCTTTATTTTGTAGGATTTATAATAACTTTTAAATCAATCGATTTTATGACTCACTTTACTGTCTGATAAGCTTTGCATTCGGTGAGGTTGATATGTAAATTTTTGGAAATCATGGTTTACTATCAAATTTTGGGTGTTAGTTTTTAACACTTAATCTATTTTACAACTAACGAGTGTTGCTTATTTGAATAAAATTGATAACATAACTTTTTTCCAAATTTAGTTTTTAACAAAAATTCAAAATGAATAATACAGTTAAGAGATAATTTTCAACTCGGAACCTGAAATTAAATATACTTGTAAAATTGTTAATATTTTTTCGGAAAAATTGTCTTATATCCTTCTAGCTATTACACTTTAAAATTAAAAAACTCTGATATTTAAATTTAAAAATATACTTAATTAATACACTACGTTACGTTTAAAAGAACCTTTGTAAACACGAATTTATCCATTTGTTAAACATAAATTCCAGATTAGATGATGTATTTATGTTTGGTAAGACTCTTGTCAGAAAGATGAATTCTTATGGAACTTTATTCTGCTTTTAATACTTTAAAATACATTTCAAATATGAAAATATAGATAGAAAAATACTACTAAAATCCCTTTTTAAATTTGATAAAATAAATTTCCGATATGTTAATAGGTAGAATAATAATATAAAAATTCCTTCTTCTTCTACTTTTAATACGACATAACACAATTCCGATACGCAAATATAGACAGAAAATACAAAAAAAACTCTTTACTCTACGTTCGATTCTTTAAAATACATTTCCGATACACATATATAGATAAAGAAATACCACAAAATTTAAAAAAGGTAGAAAAATACTTCACATTAACCATTATGAATTTAATCTTACAACATATTTCCCGTAGAGTAAAACATATTTTTTCAGAGTCAACTTGTTTCCTCGTTATCTTTATCTCATGTGTTTTAAATAGCGTATGGTAATAACTTAAGAATGTATTGAAATGGTGTATGTTAAAACGTCGTAGAACAAAGTGTAAAACATATGTTCAGGGTCGGCTTGATTAATAAAGAGAATAACATTGACGTTTCTGGTGAAGTCACGTAGGAAGAAAAATACTGCAACAATCTCTATACTCTACATTCAATACGTTGAAATATATTTCCGAAATGCCAATATAGGTAGAAAAATACTACATAGGCTTACGGTATTTCAAGTAATTTAACATCCACGATTTTCCTATTACAAATATTATTTCTTAATGAATTTTTGTAAGATTAGTCGAAAATGATACGTCAATTGTAATAAGCTTATAAATTTAGGAATAAACTTATATATTAAAAATAGTGTTGTAAATAGGAAAAATAAAATTAAAAAAATATTTAATATGTAAATATAGTTATAAAAATAAGACAAAAACCACTTATCTATATTTTAAATACGGTAAAATTAAATTTTTATACACTAAAATAGTCAGAAAGATACTATAAAAAATCTTTAATACGATAAATTAACTTTCCAATGTGTAAATAAAGGTCGGAAAAAATACTCTACGTTCATTACGTTAGAATATATTTCAATGCGCAAATATAGGTGGAACAATAGTACAAAAACACTTAAATTTGGCGTTTAATACGTTAAAATACTTTTCCAATACGCAAATACATAGAAAATATTACAAAACGTCTTAACTCTACTTTTAATCGGATAAAATATATTTCAGATATCCAAATATATAGAAAAACATCTAAACACTACAATTCCGATATTCAAATATTTAAAAATACTTAATAAATGTACTAAGTTACGTTTAAAAGAACCTTTTGTAAACACACTTTCTAGTTGTCTGCTCTCTTCCAACTATCTTGCAATATTTTCAATCCAATTATATCTGTTTTTATATCTTTAACTTTATTTCTCAGTAAAATTTCTCTTTGACTAGCTTCCTCTAGCTTAAATTTCCACTCTTCAATATGCTTTTCCATTTCTTCCAAATGCATTCTTATTTCTTGCACATCTAACCACGTCACATTATACTCTTCCACTATTTTACTCGCTTCTTCAAATATATTGAAATCCATATGGTTATAGGTAATTAAACATAATTCATATAAAAGTTCAGAAATGCTAAAATTTAGATCGTCTAAAAGACCCTTCTCTCTACTACGTCACAAGTGTTCTGTTAACGTGAATCAAATTAATTATAAACTCCCTTTAATATCATTAAGTACCTTTATAACAAAATAGTGCTTTAACCAACATCACAAGCATTTTGTTTAAATAAATATCTCAAGTTTTAGTATGAGAAACGTGTCTTTCTCAAGTATTGTAATTGTACACGTGATTCCGTATGAGAACCTGATAAATTTATATATACGTATTTTGTAAGATGAGTCGAAAATGATATACCAATTGTAATAAACTTATAAATTTAGGAATAAAGTTATATATTATAGATTGAAAAAAATTGGAAATAAATAGACAATTGGTATTTTATTGTTAAATTATATTCAAAATTAACGTTATTTATAAAGCGTAAATAATAATTTAAGCTAAATTGTTCGAAATCTGATACCTTGGATTGATTTAAATACAAAAATGATACTGTTTTTTATTTATTTTTACGTTTTTTAATAATTAAATTTAAAAACATTTTTATATTCAAAACCAAATCCATTCCATTATTAGCAATGATGTTGTTCTTCAAATGTAATGTGTAGGGAGAATTCAGCATAAAAACTGCTTTTTAACTACGTAAACACATTACAACAGCATAATATCAAATAATTTGTTAGTTAATATTTATGATTATATTCATTTAATTATACTAATTAACAATTACAAGATTTAGCCTGAATTTCAAACCTGATACCTAATTTCGTAGTAAAGAAATATCTTCTACGAATTAAGGTAAATATAACTATATTTAATTGTATCCTTATAATATTTATAATTTTTTTTTAATGTTCTATTTATACAACCTTTAATTTTTTGTTCATATTACTAATTATCTCTTAATTAAATAGGCTATTTTGTACATATTTTGAGATTGTCTTATTTTTAAAATGCTTATTAATTGTATAATTTAATTTGCAATTGTTTAAAAAATAAATTTATTAGTGTAAATTTTTTTATCTTATTTATTGCAATATCCTGGTAACCAATACATTTAGTCTTTTGCGAAAGAAGTATTATTATTATTATTTCTATTATTATTTATAGTTGTTAAGTTATATAAACAATTATCTTCAAAAAGTAAATTGTCAATTAGCTTTGTTTTTAAAAACATTCATTTTTATTTACAATTTTTTTCAAATTAGAGGATTTATTAATTGATATTTTATTAATATCCAGCGGTTGTTTGTAAAAACCAGTTTTTTCTTCTCACTGGCTCTGTTGAATGTCTCCTGGCGAAACGTGATCTGGGTTTATAATTTTATCGTTTTACCGCGGAGATGTGTTACAATGTATTTGACAAGATAAGGGTAAAATCGATTTTTATGAAGATTTTTGCGTTTGAAAGTGTGACAGTAAATTGTTGAAAAATCCAATCTAGTTTTACAAGGTTGTAATGAGTTGATAAATTCTACGCATGACGATAATTAGGGTGTGGTTATAAAATCAGTTTTACAAGGCTAATACAATAGAATGTTGAACCAGTTATATCCTAGAGCGTGTTTCTGGTAACGCTGTTCAACATAAAGTTAAAAAATTATCAATCAATGTAAGTAATGTTTAATTTTGAAAATAATTAAAATTATTAAACTTAATGTTGTTTTAATTTAGCCACCGTTAAACACCCGTTCGTTTACTGTGTATAGTCAGAGAAAATTCTATTTACAATGTTGCTATTTTTAATTTAAAAAAGTTAATTATTTTTTATTTATTTTCAATAAATGGTTTTTGGAATTTTTATTGATTATGTAACTTAAAAATGATTTTCCAACTTTAGATTATATTATTTTACTATTAAAAATTAACCAGCCATCCATTTGTGTAAAATTATAGTCTTTCGAGTTGCAAAAGTTAGTGCTCGGCAGTCGATTAATTTTTTTCCATGAATAAAATAAGCTCGGCTATATTTCAATATTTATTTAAATAACTAATAGTTTAATAAAAATTGCAAAATGTTTAAATAATTGAAAGTGAATAAGCCTATTATTTAAATAAAAACAAACAATTACTTACTGAATAAAGTAAAATCAAACCACTTTTGCATAGTAAAAATTAAAATGCTGGTCACGACTAGTTTCGCTAACCGTTCGGTAGCATCATCAGGTGTGTGAGTGAAAGCGAAACTCGGTTACAATTTCCACAAAGTGGCTAAAAAATTATTTGGACCTTCGTCACGATTAAAGATTAAGTTTGTTTTTTTGTGGTCTAAAATTTCCAACGATTCCCTGAGATTAAGTTTTATATAGTTATCAATTTTACATATTATTTTGCTTTTATTAAACATAATGGAGTGGCTGCGGTTATTTTTTATATGTTCGGCGAGGGCGGAAGAATAGGTTTTATTATTTTTTACATCGTTTTTATGTTCGTTTAATCTAAATTTAAAGTTGCGTTTTGTTTGGCCGATATATATGCCTTTACATGAACAAGGAATTTTATCAATACCATAGTTTTCGGAAATTGGGATTTTATCTTTTTTGGGGCCAACGTGTTAATTATTTTATTACATGGTTTGAAAACGGGTTTGATTTTATAGTTACTTAATGTATTGCCTAATTTTTCCGACACATTTTTTACATAAGGGATAACTGTATATATTTTTTTATTTTTTTCGTATGGGATGTTGGTGTTTATTCTTATTGAATGTCTGCTTTTAACTTTAGATAAGGTACGGTTTATTAGGGTTTCGTTATATCCTCTGTCTTTCCCGATAGCTCTTATGGAATTTATTTCATTTTCTAGAGAATCTTGGTCTGAGGAGATTTTGAAGGCTCTATATAAGTAGGAGTGAAAGGCTGTTGTTTTTTGACTTAGGGGATGGTTAGAGTTTGCATGAGGAGGTAAAGATACTGCGAATGGTTTCCTGTATACTGCTGTAGAGATTTGGTTATTATTTTTTATGATTGAGACGTCTAGAAAAGAGATTTTGTTATTAGTTTCTAGTTCGTATGTGAATTGGATCGAGTGGTCTAAGCTATTAAGGTACTTTAAAAAAATTAATAAATTTTCTATTCCGTGTTTCCAGAGGGCTAAAATGTCATCTACGTATCTCTTCCAAAATTCTATGGTGAATGGGGAGTTTTTTAAGGCTATGTTTTCTAGGGCAGTCTCAGTCGATTTTCCTTTTTGGTAGGCATACTGAGCCGTCGAGAGAGGTGTATGAGAAATAACATCTCCCCTAATATAGTTGTCTACCAATTTCTCCAAAATCTTTAGAAAAAAAGAAGTCAAACTGATTGGTCTAAAAGCCTTAGCCTCGAGATAGTTAGATTTCCCTGGCTTCAGAATAAAGATCACCCTAGAAAGCTTCCAGGTGCTAGGAATATATCCAAGGGCAATACAAGCCCTATAGATTCTACTCAGCATTGGGCAGACAATGTCAATGCCCTCCTGCAACAGAATGGGAAGTATCCCATCCGGCCCTGGAGACTTATAGGGCTTAAAAGACTTTATAGCCCAAATAAGTCGCGAGTGCGTGACAATTTTGTTCGCCACCGCCCAGTCCTCCCTTTTGGTACGTGCAATCCTAATAGGAAGGGGGTCAGAATCAGTACTGTTTGTAATTCTGGAGTCGGGAAAGTGTACATCTAACATATGAGTTAGAGTCTCCTTACCCGACGAAGAATGACTGCCATCTTTCAACTTGATAGTGTCAAGATGTTAAGTCTTATCGTTGGCCATAATTTTCATTAACTTTGCCGTACTAGGAATATCAGAGATATTCTCACAGAAATTCCTCCACGAGTCCCTCTTGGCCTCGCGGATGGCCTTATGGTACGCAGTGAGTGTTTGCTTGTAGGCAACCCAGTCACCCGACCTCTTAGCTTTGTTAAAGAGCCTCCTAGACTCTTTGCGAAGCCTGCCAATCTCAAGGTTCCACCAAGGAACTAGCCTTGGCTGGGAGGGAGATAACTCCACTCCTGTCAATTTCCACCGAAAAAAGAAGATAATTCTGGGAATTATTTTAAGTGGGGAGTAAGGAGGTGTTTTGCATCATTCAAAATTAATACCTGATTTAAACGGACACTGCTATAATAAACTATTTGGCCCGAAATTTTGGGTGGTACCTGATAACTCAGGGTGTTACGGGAGATTTTGCGATAAATCATAGGGTGGATTCCTTGGGTCCTACTGAATTGAAAATTTATTGTGAGCCTGGGTCCTAAAGCGTTTCGTTTCAAAGTTCTTGGCTCTCGAAAATCTGCCGTCAAAACACAAAAACAACCTTAAAAGTGAAGTTCCGTATTCTGCCTTGATCCAAAATGTTTTTAGTTAGTACCCATTGATTTTTATGAGATTAGAAAAATTAGTATCGAAAGTGCACTATTTCTTTAGAAGTAGGGTACATTTGGTTATAATAATGGAATTTTAATTTACCATTTTAACTTACATTTTATTTGATTTTATTAATTTAATTTTCAAACCATAAGTCTGTAGCCCAACAATTACGAATAAATCTCGATGAATATAAACCAACTCTGTTGTCTAAAATGCAAATCTTTGAGTAGAGTTTCGCATTCATAGATTCTCAGGTTCGGTTATTTCTCGAGCGTTGATTTTCGTCGAAAGGAGGATGGTTGGCAGACTTCCGATGACAGCCTAGGCTTATCAACCTTCAGATGAAGATTTAGATCATCCCTAAAACCAGGCCAATTAGTTCGCCTCTGATTACGAAGTTCAGTACAAACCTGAACCACTTTCATCCTGACTGTATAGCAAATGTGTCTGTGATCCGACAGTGATGGTTCACTAGACATATGCCAGTCATTAATAAGAGCTGCGACATTCTCTGTGCACAGCGTGAGATCAATGACCTCACTTCTGTTACGAGTAACAAAAGTTGGTTCATTGTTCCTATTAAGAATTTGGAGTTTCGTACTAACCACATATTCCATTAGTTTATCACCACGATTGTTGCAGTTACTGCTGCCCCAGATAACATGGTGAGCGTTTGCATCACAACCTTTAATGAGCTTCTTTCCCGAACGCTCACAGTGGTTGACCAGATTGGTCACCTCCTGTGATGGTGGGGGCAGAGCATCATCGTAGGGAAAGTAAGCAGAAGCCAGCGTGAGTTCATCATTCCCATCAGCAGAAGGGGAAATGATTTTAACCACAGCAGTGTCCCTAGAGTGATAGATTGAGAGCGGAAGGGCATGAATGTCCTTGCGTACCAAAATACAAGCTCTAGGAGAAACGGAATTATGGTCATAATAGATATTACCTGCACTATTAAGACCAAGGATTTTACCCCTGGCAATCCAAGGCTCCTGAATAAGAGCAACATCAATTTGGTCCTTAGCAAGCCTTCGACAGAGTACAGCGGAGGCTGCCTTGCAGTGATGAAGATTTATCTGCACCACCTTAATGCTCATGGCGACGGGCCTAGATTGGAGGTTGACCAGTGACAACGCCCCCCAGTGGTGGGTGTGGAAATCACACCACTCCCGCTGGTTAGGTTACTACCACCAGTCTCCCCCACCACTGCTCCATCTGGCTGAGCCACCATGCCTTGGACCTCTTCACCGTCCGAGACACTGAGGTTCTTGATGTCCTCTGTCAGCGTATCGCCTTCCGAGTAATCGCTGAGCAGAGGCTCTAGGTCCTCTAGTCCTGAAATTACCGAGTCGTTAGACTTGGAATCATTAATAGGTGTAGGATTATCCACACCCTCTACAGCACTTACGTCTGAGGTTTGATTTGGTTGACTGAGTATCTTAAAGATACCCCTATCCAAACCTGTCTGAGCGGCAAATCCTGCCGCTATGATGGCGTTGACCGACTCACCATTCATTAGAAAAATCCAACGGATGGCAGCCGGTTCCTCGGATTTGCCCAGCATCTTCCAGCGGCTGGTGTTCAGCGCACCGTTGAAGGCTTGAAGACGCCTGAGGAGCACTTTAGGGTCCTTCGTCCAGACGTCCCTTGTACGGAGAGCGACCTTAAAAGGTTTCGGCAGGTCACTGGCTTTTGTTACCAAAAGCTTCGTTCCCTGGAGAACCTGTTCGTTGCGGTCGAACTCCTGGCTTAACCATTTACCTGTGAAGGCATCCTTACACAGGTAAACCAGGGCACCTCCTTTTAGCTGGAATTGCAGGAATTGAGGAAGAGGGTTACCCGAAGGTATCCCGTCAATCCTCTCCAGAACTCCACGCTGGATGGTTCCCATTTATGCCTCGGTTAAGCCGTTCGAGGGAAAGCCTTCTTTAATGATGGCCATCCGCATCGAACCCGCAGCTTCACTGAAGGTTAGTGGTTTGGACTTCTTGGCAGCCTGTTGTTGAGAGCTAGGAGAGTCTTGATCTGACTCCCTTGTTCTCTTGTCAGAAGAGGAGTTCCTCTTTGGAGAGTCGTCGGCCACCTTCTTGTTTGTCTTACGACGCATGTTCCTCTTGCGAGTACGAGCATTGGAAGCACTTACCTTGCTTCCCTCCGTCGGGGTACTGTCTTTGGTAGACTCCGGCTTCTGATGCTGGGTACTGCCAGAGGCAGACCCTAGCACCATGGGCTCGGTATCCTCCACGACAGACCCACGACCTGAACTTGTGGAAGGGAGGGTAGTATCCTGAGATACACCCTTCCCCTGGCTAGAGCAGGGTGCTGTCAAAGACAGACAATTGCCCGATGGTTTTTTGTTTTGTTTTTTGTTATTGGAATTCATAAAAGATCCCACGAGAAAAGAGGAAAGTAGAAGGTCACCGCCCTTAATCCTCTGTCCGGGCGGAAGGCTAAAATACAACGGGGTATCGCCTGGTTCCCCGAGGGGATCCCCTAATATAGTTGTCTACCAATTTCTCCAAAATCTTTAGAAAAAAAGAAGTCAAACTGATTGGTCTAAAAGCCTTAGCCTCGAGATAGTTAGATTTCCCTGGCTTCAGAATAAAGATCACCCTAGAAAGCTTCCAGGTGCTAGGAATATATCCAAGGGCAATACAAGCCCTATAGATTCTACTCAGCATTGGGCAGACAATGTCAATGCCCTCCTGCAACAGAATGGGAAGTATCCCATCCGGCCCTGGAGACTTATAGGGCTTAAAAGACTTTATAGCCCAAATAAGTCGCGAGTGCGTGGTAATTTTGTTCGCCACCGCCCAGTCCTCCCTTTTGGTACGTGCAATCCTAATAGGAAGGGGGTCAGAATCAGTACTGTTTGTAATTCTGGAGTCGGGAAAGTGTACATCTAACATATGAGTTAGAGTCTCCTTACCCGACGAAGAATGACTGCCATCTTTCAACTTGATAGTGTCAAGATGTTAAGTCTTATCGTTGGCCATAATTTTCATTAACTTTGCCGTACTAGGAATATCAGAGATATTCTCACAGAAATTCCTCCACGAGTCCCTCTTGGCCTCGCGGATGGCCTTATGGTACGCAGTGAGTGTTTGCTTGTAGGCAACCCAGTCACCCGACCTCTTAGCTTTGTTAAAGAGCCTCCTAGACTCTTTGCGAAGCCTGCCAATCTCAAGGTTCCACCAAGGAACTAGCCTTGGCTGGGAGGGAGATAACTCCACTCCTGTCAATTTCCACCGAAAAAAGAAGGAGATAATTCTGGGAATTATTTTAAGTGGGGAGTAAGGAGGTGTTTTGCATCATTCAAAATTAATACCTGATTTAAACGGACACTGCTATAATAAACTATTTGGCCCGAAATTTTGGGTGGTGCCTGATAACTCAGGGTGTTACGGGAGATTTTGCGATAAATCATAGGGTGGATTCCTTGGGTCCTACTGAATTGAAAATTTATTGTGAGCCTGGGTCCTAAAGCGTTTCGTTTCAAAGTTCTTGGCTCTCGAAAATCTGCCGTCAAAACACAAAAACAACCTTAAAAGTGAAGTTCCGTATTCTGCCTTGATCCAAAATGTTTTTAGTTAGTACCCATTGATTTTTATGAGATTAGAAAAATTAGTATCGAGAGTGCACTATTTCTTTAGAAGTAGGGTACATTTGGTTATAATAATGGAATTTTAATTTACCATTTTAACTTACATTTTATTTGATTTTATTAATTTAATTTTCAAACCATAAGTCTGTAGCCCAACAATTACGAATAAATCTCGATGAATATAAACCAACTCTGTTGTCTAAAATGCAAATCTTTGAGTAGAGTTTCGCATTCATAGATTCTCAGGTTCGGTTATTTCTCGAGCGTTGATTTTCGTCGAAAGGAGGATGGTTGGCAGACTTCCGATGACAGCCTAGGCTTATCAACCTTCAGATGAAGATTTAGATCATCCCTAAAACCAGGCCAATTAGTTCGCCTCTGATTACGAATTTCGGTACAAACCTGAACCACTTTCATCCTGACTGTATAGCAAATGTGTCTGTGATCCGACAGTGATGGTTCACTAGACATATGCCAGTCATTAATAAGAGCTGCGACATTCTCTGTGCACAGCGTGAGATCAATGACCTCACTTCTGTTACGAGTAACAAAAGTTGGTTCATTGTTCCTATTAAGAATATGGAGTTTCGTACTAACCACATATTCCATTAGTTTATCACCACGATTGTTGCAGTTACTGCTGCCCCAGATAACATGGTGAGCGTTTGCATCACAACCTATAATGAGCTTCTTTCCCGAACGCTCACAGTGGTTGACCAGATTGGTCACCTCCTGTGATGGTGGGGGCAGAGCATCATCGTAGGGAAAGTAAGCAGAAGCCAGCGTGAGTTCATCATTCCCATCAGCAGAAGGGGAAATGATTTTAACCACAGCAGTGTCCCTAGAGTGATAGATTGAGAGCGGAAGGGCATGAATGTCCTTGCGTACCAAAATACAAGCTCTAGGAGAAACGGAATTATGGTCATAATAGATATTACCTGCACTATTAAGACCAAGGATTTTACCCCTGGCAATCCAAGGCTCCTGAATAAGAGCAACATCAATTTGGTCCTTAGCAAGCCTTCGACAGAGTACAGCGGAGGCTGCCTTGCAGTGATGAAGATTTATCTGCACCACCTTAATGCTCATGGCGACGGGCCTAGATTGGAGGTTGACCAGTGACACCGCCCCCCCAGTGGTGGGTGTGGAAATCACACCACTCCCGCTGGTTAGGTTACTACCACCAGTCTCCCCCACCACTGCTCCATCTGGCTGAGCCACCATGCCTTGGACCTCTTCACCGTCCGAGACACTGAGGTTCTTGATGTCCTCTGTCAGCGTATCGCCTTCCGAGTAATCGCTGATCAGAGGCTCTAGGTCCTCTAGTCCTGAAATTACCGAGTCGTTAGACTTGGAATCATTAATAGGTGTAGGATTATCCACAACCTCTACAGCACTTACGACTGAGGTTTGATTTGGTTGACTGAGTATCTTAAAGATACCCCTATCCAAACCTGTCTGAGCGGCAAATCCTGCCGCTATGATGGCGTTGACCGACTCACCATTCATTAGAAAAATCCAACGGATGGCAGCCGGTTCCTCGGATTTGCCCAGCATCTTCCAGCGGCTGGTGTTCAGCGCACCGTTGAAGGCTTGAAGACGCCTGAGGAGCACTTTAGGGTCCTTCGTCCAGACGTCCCTTGTACGGAGAGCGACCTTAAAAGGTTTCGGCAGGTCACTGGCTTTTGTTACCAAAAGCTTCGTTCCCTGGAGAACCTGTTCGTTACGGTCGAACTCCTGGCTTAACCATTTACCTGTGAAGGCATCCTTACACAGGTAAACCAGGGCACCTCCTTTTAGCTGGAATTGCAGGAATTGAGGAAGAGGGTTACCCGAAGGTATCCCGTCAATCCTCTCCAGAACTCCACGCTGGATGGTGCCCATTTATGCCTCGGTTAAGCCGTTCGAGGGAAAGCCTTCTTTAATGATGGCCATCCGCATCGAACCCGCAGCTTCACTGAAGGTTAGTGGTTTGGACTTCTTGGCAGCCTGTTGTTGAGAGCTAGGAGAGTCTTGATCTGACTCCCTTGTTCTCTTGTCAGAAGAGGAGTTCCTCTTTGGAGAGTCGTCGGCCACCTTCTTGTTTGTCTTACGACGCATGTTCCTCTTGCGAGTACGAGCATTGGAAGCACTTACCTTGCTTCCCTCCGTCGGGGTACTGTCTTTGGTAGACTCCGGCTTCTGATGCTGGGTACTGCCAGAGGCAGACCCTAGCACCATGGGCTCGGTATCCTCCACGACAGACCCACGACCTGAACTTGTGGAAGGGAGGGTAGTATCCTGAGATACACCCTTCCCCTGGCTAGAGCAGGGTGCTGTCAAAGACAGACAATTGCCCGATGGTTTTTTGTTTTGTTTTTTGTTATTGGAATTCATAAAAGATCCCACGAGAAAAGAGGAAAGTAGAAGGTCACCGCCCTTAATCCTCTGTCCGGGCGGAAGGCTAAAATACAACGGGGTATCGCCTGGTTCCCCGAGGGGATCGTTCACGATACCGTAATTTCGCTTCCCCGGTACCACTCAGCCCTCAGCACGATACCACCCACCTTAGCTTAAGGAAGAAGCAGAGCCTTAGTTGGCCAGCATGAAGGGTTGCCCCTCCACCTGTTACTCCCTTCCACCACGAAGAGGTACAAGGTTGCAGTTTATGGAAGGGGAAAATCACTTTACATTGATCCATGATTTAAATCTAAAATATTCTGTGAGCGGATGTGATCACTACGCCATAGGTCGATACAAACCATTCTTAGGACATGAGACTGGAGCTGGGTCCTTACCACCAATGGCACGTATGCTACAACGAGATCCCCCAGCTAAATCCGTAGTAAATTTATTTTCCCTACGATCATTTACCCACACCTCGACTGAACATGATGGAGTAGCAGTTACTTCGAATTTCTTCCATCTCATAGACCTAGCTATATCAGCTTATGTCGCTATTCCGTCGGCCCACTTAGCACCGTTTACGCAGCCTCGACGCTCAGGAACTAATACTCACCGCCTACGAGCGATGGGGTTTCGAGAAGCCATTCGTCCAAATTCGACAGCAAATAACTATACTCAATACCGTGGAGAATCTAACACCCATAGATCTTAACCGATGAATCCATCAAATCGAACAATTAATTTTCTGTGGGTTTTCTGCTTTGGGATCTCTCTAGCAAATCTTGACCTAGAGTTTCTACCTTCTGTTCCTCGACATGAGGTTAGTTGGATAGTGACGAAATCATGTGATTATTGTACGAAGCCTATTGATGAACCCCCAATCACATTAGATATACTCATGGTACTTGGGAGTTCCATGCGAAAACACCTACATCCTTAGCTAGAGAAATAACGGCCGAGGACCTCCCAGCCGCACGATTAGCTTTCTTACTAGAGTATGTACAGAATAACTGGTCGCAGTATCATCAAGTAACAGATAGAGTGGTCACTCTAAATCCCTTTGTCCGGAATATAGAACAAGCCCAAGATATACCCGGGTTAGGTGCTAAGGTGAGAATAGGTGAAAATGACTTAAGAGCAACACCCATGAAATCTATAGCAGAGACCAAATGTCTATACATCTATGAATTTTTAACTCGAGAAATGATGATACATGACCCTATAGAAATTAATACTGCTATTACGATACTAAACCCTACTGATCTACCTTGGTTCGGTCTCGTATCAAAGATTCAGAGTGCTGGCTTTCTTCGACAATTTATTATATTTTGTGGAAAACTAGCGAACTTAATACCACCAGCGAGTGCGTATTCTTCTGTGGCATCAGCAACTATCTTCTTTGGTAGGTTCAGTTTAACTTACCAACAGAGTGAATCTCCTCAACCCCAGTTAATACCAATATTCCCTTATGAAAGTTCTGAGTCAATCGTCACTAGGATGGCTAGATTAATGATTCCTCTAATATCATCGAACCTACCCTACTTGGTTCAGAATCTAAAGCTTTTAATGGAGGATCAATCGGCAGAGGGAGAGGTTTATTGGAAAGAAGTATGTTTAGGTCAGTTCATTTCCTTGCTCTCTCGCGGAATCACTGCATAAGAACATGATGGTGAATTCAGTTATCAAGATCAAGAAGCGCATATAGATCCGGTTCAGGTTCATGATATCATGTGGGAAGATATAGATTACAAAAGTACATCCTGCCCTCGGAATGCTATAATCGATGCATGGATAATGATGTTAGGGTAAGACCGACAGCGTGTTCGCAGATATATAAAATCTATCATTTTATTCAATATTAATCAAATATACAAAATATTTTTATATTTAGCCAAGATACAAGAATTTACCTAAATGTATTCGAAATTTCCCAATTTAATACGAATTCAAGTAAAAAATATTTAAGTTAATTCAATAATATAAGAAGTTACCCAATATTATTTTAATTTGCCCAAATGTATTCAAATTTACTCGTTTAATATGAATTTGACATAATTTTTAATAACAATGATAATATCGAATTTATCACACAAAGAGATACATTAATATGCGCTTATTTGCAAAACTAAACAAGATTTCTTTCAAAATAAATAGGATTTTTTTACTCGGTCAGATAATTAAACATTGTTATTTTCCCATGTTATTTTACGTTGAGCTTTTCTTTTTAAGTTGTCAGAAGCATTTTTTGGTTTCCATAACAAAACGGAAGCCTAGCGTAATTTTCCCTTTATTGTTTTCGTGTTACATTTCGCACTTTATTCCCCAACTTTGAACAAAATCAGTGAGAACCACCTCGGGTTGTCTCGTTGTATGTGAAAAAAATATTCTTTACCAAAATATTAATAAACTGGGACCAAAAGCAATAGATTTTTTAATAAAACCAGTAAAACCTGCAAGATTTAGAAAATAGTCTATATTCCAAAAACATTATTTGAAATAAACAAAGTTGTGTTAGTGTTAAAGTAGTTGTAATAACTAAAAAATGATTTCACGTGGAATAACTCTATGTAATATATAATATGTCAAATCTGTTATAATAAAGTTTATATTTTTAAATTAAATAAAATATTTAAACTTTGACCATTTATCTAAGGGTGTTTTTGACTTGGAAATATTTTACCTAGGACACCATTTTTAATAAAATTTAAAGCATTAATAACTTATCGCTGTAAAGTGTATGTCAAATCAATCTCTCGGAATAAATAAAACATATCGTAATCATTGTAGTAATTATAACAGTAGCCAACAATCAAGACGACGGTCAATAAATCCTATTTAAGGGTATAGGGGTGAAATGTTAACGCTGAATAACGGACCATAAAAATAATACATTAATAATCGCCTAATACCAAGGTGGACAGAATCGGCCACCCACTAACCTCACAGTATTACCAAAGGCTTGATTGGCTCCATTTCCATCACTCTTACTCTCAGGTAATAACGACAAGTAGTCAATTACGTTTCCTTAATAGTACAGCCCTTGGCTAGAATGCGCTTTGTTTTCTCCGGGGTAAATGTTACTTAGTCTTTCCTTGTTACGTTTAAAATATTTTACGAATTAAAGCATTTAAAGTTTGATATAACCCTAATCATCTCGATAACGATTAATTCTTATACGTATTATTCAAACGGTTAATTCATAATCCATCTAAACATGATTTAGTAGAAAATATACTAATATTTTCGTATAAGTGTTAATTTTCTTGTCCTATAATAATCAGACAATTAGTATTTTAAAGCAGATCAAATAAATAAACAGGTACTGTATACGAAAAATGTGTTACAATGCAAAAAATAGTAGCCCGAAACCACAAGAAATTTTTTAAATGTTTGCGTAATATTAGAAACGTTTGCCCCGAAGATAGATACAATATTTTATTTTTTTGCTTAAAATGTAGATGTTTCATTTCTTAATATTTTATATATTTTTTTAAATTTGTTTTAATTTAAAGGTTTTATTGTATTATTTTGGATATTTTTTCTTTATAATAAATATCATGAAAATTGTATATTTAATTTTTAAATACAATACAAAACTAAATTAATTGAAATTTAAAAATGCAGTCGATACATTTAAGCGATCATACAAAATAGTAAGAAATCAATTACCCGAAACACCTTTATTTTGTAGGATTTATAATAACTTTTAAATCAATCGATTTTATGACTCACTTTACTGTCTGATAAGCTTTGCATTCGGTGAGGTTGATATGTAAATTTTTGGAAATCATGGTTTACTATCAAATTTTGGGTTTTAGTTTTTAACACTTAATCTAGTTTACAACTAACGAGTGTTGCTTATTTGAATAAAATTGATAACATAACTTTTTTCCAAATTTAGTTTTTAACAAAAATTCAAAATGAATAATACAGTTATAAGATAATTTTCAACTCGGAACCTGAAATTAAATATACTTGTAAAATTGTTATTATTTTTTCGGAAAAATTGTCTTATATCCTTCTAGCTATTACACTTTAAAATTAAAAAACTCTGATATTCAAATTGAAAAATATACTTAATTAATACACTAAGTTACGTTTAAAAGAACCTTTGTAAACACGAATTTATCTATTTGTTAAACATAAATTCCAGATTAGATGATGTATTTATGATTGGTAAGACTCTTGTCAGAAAGATGAATTCTTATGGAACTTTATTCTGCTTTTAATACTTTAAAATACATTTCAAATATGAAAATATAGATAGAAAAATACTACTAAAATCCCTTTTTAAATTTGATAAAATAAATTTCCGATATGTTAATAGGTAGAATAATAATATAAAAATTCCTTCTTCTTCTACTTTTAATACGACATAACACAATTCCGATACGCAAATATAGACAGAAAATACAAAAAAACTCTTTACAATACATTTCCGATACACATTTATAGATAAAGAAATACCACAAAATTTAAAAAAAGGTAGAAAAATACTTCACATTAACCATTATGAATTTAATCTTACAACATATTTCCCGTAGAGTAAAACATATTTTTTCAGAGTCAACTTGTTTCCTCGTTATCTTTATCTCATGTGTTTTAAATAGCGTATGGTAATAACTTAAGAATGTATTGAAATGGTGTATGTTAAAACGTCGTAGAACAAAGTGTAAAACATATGTTCAGGGTCGGCTTGATTAATAAAGAGAATAACATTGACGTTTCTGGTGAAGTCAACTAGGAAGAAAAATACTGCAACAATCTCTATACTCTACATTCAATACGTTGAAATATATTTCCGAAATGCCAATATAGGTAGAAAAATACTACATAGGCTTACGGTATTTCAAGTAATTTAACATCCACGATTTTCCTATTACAAATATTATTTCTTAATGAATTTTTGTAAGATTAGTCGAAAATGATACGTCAATTGTAATAAGCTTATAAATTTAGGAATAAACTTATATATTAAAAATAGTGTTGTAAATAGGAAAAATAAAATTAAAAAAATATTTAATATGTAAATATAGTTATAAAAATAAGACAAAAACCACTTATCTATATTTTAAATACGGTAAAATTAAATTTTTATACACACAAAAATAGTCAGAAAGATACTATAAAAAATCTTTAATACGATAAATTAACTTTCCAATGTGTAAATAAAGGTCGGAAAAAATACTCTACGTTCATTACGTTAGAATATATTTCAATGCGCAAATATAGGTGGAACAATAGTACAAAAACACTTAAATTTGGCGTTTAATACGTTAAAATACTTTTCCAATACGCAAATACATAGAAAATATTACAAAACGTCTTAACTCTACTTTTAATCGGATAAAATATATTTCAGATATCCAAATATATAGAAAAACATCTAAACACTACAATTCCGATATTCAAATATTTAAAAATACTTAATAAATGTACTAAGTTACGTTTAAAAGAACCTTTTGTAAACACACTTTCTAGTTGTCTGCTCTCTTCCAACTATCTTGCAATATTTTCAATCCAATTATATCTGTTTTTATATCTTTAACTTTATTTCTCAGTAAAATTTCTCTTTGACTAGCTTCCTCTAGCTTAAATTTCCACTCTTCAATATGCATTCTTATTTCTTGCACATCTAACCACGTCACATTATACTCTTCCACTATTTTACTCGCTTCTTCAAATGTATTGAAATCCATATGGTTATAGATAATTAAACATAATTCATATAAAAGTTCAGAAATGCTAAAATTTAGATCGTCTAAAAGACCCTTCTCTCTACTACGTCACAAGTGTTCTGTTAACGTGAATCAAATTAATTATAAACTCCCTTTAATATCATTAAGTACCTTTATAACAAAGTAGTGCTTTAACCAACATCACAAGCATTTTGTTTAAATAAATATCTCAAGTTTTAGTATGAGAAACGTGTCTTTCTCAAGTATTGTAATTGTACACGTGATTCCGTATGAGAACCTGATAAATTTATATATACGTATTTTGTAAGATGAGTCGAAAATGATATACCAATTGTAATAAACTTATAAATTTAGGAATAAAGTTATATATTATAGATTGAAAAAAATTGGAAATAAATAGACAATTGGTATTTTATTGTTAAATTATATTCAAAATTAACGTTATTTATAAAGCGTAAATAATAATTTAAGCTAAATTGTTCGAAATCTGATACCTTGGATTGATTTAAATACAAAAATGATACTGTTTTTTATTTATTTTTACGTTTTTTAATAATTAAATTTAAAAACATTTTTATATTCAAAACCAAATCCATTCCATTATTTGCAATGATGTTGTTCTTCAAATGTAATGTGTAGGGAGAATTCAGCATAAAAACTGCTTTTTAACTACGTAAACACATTACAACAGCATAATATCAAATAATTTGTTAGTTAATATTTATGATTATATTCATTTAATTATACTAATTAACAATTACAAGATTTAGCCTGAATTTCAAACCTGATACCTAATTTCGTAGTAAAGAAATATCTTCTACGAATTAAGGTAAATATAACTATATTTAATTGTATCCTTATAATATTTATAATTTTTTTTAATGTTCTATTTATACAACCTTTAATTTTTTGTTCATATTACTAATTATCTCTTAATTAAATAGGCTATTTTGAGATTGTCTTATTTTTAAAATGCTTATTAATTGTATAATTTAATTTGCAATTGTTTAAAAAATAAATTTATTAGTGTAATTTTTTTTATCTTATTTATTGCAATATCCTGGTAACCAATACATTTAGTCTTTTGCGAAAGAAGTATTATTATTATTATTTCTATTATTATTTATAGTTGTTAAGTTATATAAACAATTATCTTCAAAAAGTAAATTGTCAATTAGCTTTGTTTTTAAAAACATTCATTTTTATTTACAATTTTTTTCAAATTAGAGGATTTATTAATTGATATTTTATTAATATCCAGCGGTTGTTTGTAAAAACCAGTTTTTTTCTTCTCACTGGCTCTGTTGAATGTCTCCTGGCGAAACGTGATCTGGGTTTATAATTTTATCGTTTTACCGCGGAGATATGTTACAATGTATTTGACAAGATAAGGGTAAAATCGATTTTTATGAAGATTTTTGCGTTTGAAAGTGTGACAGTAAATTGTTGAAAAATCCAATCTAGTTTTACAAGGTTGTAATGAGTTGATAAATTCTACGCATGACGATAATTAGGGTGTGGTTATAAAATCAGTTTTACAAGGCTAATACAATAGAATTTTGAACCA
Source organism: Leiobunum rupestre (assembly GCF_980474605.1). NCBI lineage: Eukaryota > Metazoa > Arthropoda > Arachnida > Opiliones > Sclerosomatidae > Leiobunum > Leiobunum rupestre. The sequence goes on from NC_143384.1 coordinate 251,056, forward strand.
GTTATATCCTAGAGCGTGTTTCTGGTAACGCTGTTTAACATAAAGTTAAAAAATTATCAATCAATGTAAGTAATGTTTAATTTTGAAAATAATTAAAATTATTAAACTTAATGTTGTTTTAATTTAGCCACCGTTAAACACCCGTTCGTTTACTGTGTATAGTCAGAGAAAATTCTATTTACAATGTTGCTATTTTTAATTTAAAAAAGTTAATTATTTTTTATTTATTTTCAATAAATGGTTTTTGGAATTTTTATTGATTATGTAATTTAAAAATGATTTTCCAACTTTAGATTATATGATTTTACTATTAAAAATTAACCAGCCATCCATTTGTGTAAAATTATAGTCTTTCGAGTTGCAAAAGTTAGTGCTCGGCAGTCGATTAATTTTTTTCCATGAATAAAATAAGCTCGGCTATATTTCAATATTTATTTAAATAACTAATAGTTTAATAAAAATTGCAAAATGTTTAAATAATTGAAAGTGAATAAGCCTATTATTTAAATAAAAACAAACAATTACTTACTGAATAAAGTAAAATCAAACCACTTTTGCATAGTAAAAATTAAAAGAACATTTTATTTAAAATGCTGGTCACGACTAGTTTCGCTTACCGTTCGGTAGCATCATCAGGTGTGTGAGTGAAAGCGAAACTCGGTTACAATTTCCACAAAGTGGCTAAAAAATTATTTGGACCTTCGTCACGATTAAAGATTAAGTTTGTTTTTTTGTGGTCTAAAATTTCCAACGATTCCCTGAGATTAAGTTTTATATAGTTATCAATTTTACATATTATTTTGCTTTCATTAAACATAATGGAGTGGCTGGGGTTATTTTTTATATGTTCGGCGAGGGCGGAAGAATAGGTTTTATTATTTTTTACATCGTTTTTATGTTCGTTTAATCTAAATTTAAAGTTGCGTTTTGTTTGGCCGATATATATGCCTTTACATGAACAAGGAATTTTATAAATACCATAGTTTTCGGAAATTGGGATTTTATCTTTTTTGGGGGCCAACGTGTTAATTATTTTATTACATGGTTTGAAAACGGGTTTGATTTTATAGTTAATGTATTGCCTAATTTTTCCGACACATTTTTTACATAAGGGATAACTGTATATATTTTTTTATTTTTTTCGTATGGGATGTTGGTGTTTATTCTTATTGAATGTCTGCTTTTAACTTTAGATAAGGTACGGTTTATTAGGGTTTCGTTATATCCTCTGTCTTTCCCGATAGCTCTTATGAAATTTATTTCATTTTCTAGAGAATCTTGGTCTGAGGAGATTTTGAAGGCTCTATATAAGTAGGAGTGAAAGGCTGTTGTTTTTTGACTTTCGGGATGGTTAGAGTTTGCATGAGGAGGTTAAGATACTGCGAATGGTTTTCTGTATACTGCTGTAGAGATTTGGTTATTATTTTTTATGATTGAGACGTCTAGAAAAGAGATTTTGTTATTAGTTTTTAGTTCGTATGTGAATTGGATCGAGTGGTCTAGGCTATTAAGGTACTTTAAAAAAATTAATAAATTTTCTATTCCGTGTTTCCAGAGGGCTAAAATGTCATCTACGTATCTCTTCCAAAATTCTATGGTGAATGGGGAGTTTTTTAAGGCTATGTTTTCTAGCCTTAAAAAACTCCCCATTCACCATAGAATTTTGGAAGAGATACGTAGATGACATTTTAGCCCTCTGGAAACACGGAATAGAAAATTTATTAATTTACTTTTACTAAAACTCACATTTAAAATAATAAATCTATTAAAATATTTGCGAAAAAATGAAAAACTCATTTATATTAGTTTAGTTATTTAAAATATTTTGGGTGGGGCCAAACGTTGTCAAGGGTATAAAAAGAAGGTCGCGACCCATCTCGCAAATAACTAATTAGCATTTTAAACCGCTAAAAAACGAAAAAAATAAAAAAGTAACACCAAAAGTAAATAAGTGGAAGTATTTGGTGGGGTCACATATTACCACCCATATCTCGGTTCGACCTTGTCCGATCGTGACCAACCTTGTTGGGGTGATAGACCGAGGCTTAGAGGTTGTGAGCAATGCTCGGGCGTCGAGGTCAAAGATCATCTTCAAGGTGAAATTTGAGATTGAAAAAACATATTTTGTTGATTTTTTCCAAGGACAAAAATTTTGTTTTTGGAAAATATTTTGGGGGTGTTTGGGGGGGGGTTGTTATGGCGGCCATCTTGGCGGCCATCTTGGAAATAAAAGCGTTCATATTTAGTTTCCTACTACTCACGACCTCCACGCTACTCGTGTGGGCCCAGTGACCGAGATTGACGGCCCCCGCGTTCTTGGCGACGTGTCTGCGGGCCGTGCGCGCCGCCTTACTTGCGAGTCGATGACGTTTCGTCCTAGGGCACGGAATATCCCCGCTCGACGGTGAAGCCGTGTCAGGAAAAAATAATTCTTCCAACGCGTCGGAAGCCACCGAGGAATCCTCTTTTGCGGGGGACCCGTCCGGGGTCGCCACGACGACCACGCTCTCCGGACTTCCGGAGGTAGTGGCCGCCGCCTGTTGCGGAGAAGGTTGGGCCCCCTGGAAAATAGATACCGAGGAATCCATGGTCGATTCCGACCCGCGGGCGGGGAAAGTGGGAAAGGTCGCGTTAAAAGACGGTCATTGGGAGGAGGAAAAGGCGGGATTAGGTTAGGCGACTACACCTGAGTGAAAAAGTCGATGACTAGGCGAAAAAGAGTGACGCGAGAAGGTCGAGGAGAAAAGTTTCGACTTTTTCAGTCGCGGCTTCGAAAATCGAGGTACCCCCTTAACTTTTTTCGTAATACTCATTTTTCCTCCAATTTCCCCCCTTCTCAATTAATTATCCCTCACTCTAACCCCGCTACCCAATGGCCGTCATTCGTGACGACCTTTCCCGCTTCCCCCTAACGCGTGTCGGGGGATCGTCGTTTTCTCCGTGTACCGGGGCCAAACCTTCTCCGCAACAGGCGGTGGGGGGGGGGGGTCGCGGCGACTCCGGAAGGGCCCCGGGAAACGGAGGAATCCGAGGATTCCTCGGTTGCGTCCGACACGGATATTTTTAATTTCCCTGATACGGTGTCGGGCTCCCCGATTATCGGGGACATACCTTGCGTGCAGGAGAGCCCGCGCACGAAGCGGCGTCGCCTAGCGACTAAGCCCGCCCGCACTGCCTGTCGGCACGCGGTGATCCCTAGTCCCGTGAATTGGGTTGGCGGGACCCCGACGAGCAGCGTCGAGGCCGTGAAGGAATCCACTACCGAGATAGCGTCGGAGGCGAATACCGACAGGGACGAGACCGGGCCGTCTTCGTCGGATTCGGACAATTGAATTATTATAATCATTAATTTCGTATATCTATCTTTAAATTTAAAATAAAAAGAACCCTTATCATTAATCATATAATTATAGGCTTCAATAATTGAGTGAAAAATAAACTAACCCAAAAGAAACCCCCAGCCCATGGGTAAGAAAACCCGTTTGGGTTTGTTTCGATAAAGATCGATATATAGAGATATATGAAAAAATCGAGATCCTTTCGGACGATTAAAATAATTACGCGGGCGTCTTTAGCTGTATTACACCCTGCCTTATGTAGAAACCGTTCGCGCGCTCCTTACCTTACCTCGAAAATAAGTGTGCGCGTTTCTCCGTCTCTATATGCAACGCGATCGCGCACAGTTGCGTTCCTCGTATCTCTACAAGCCATCCGCGCACTCCTCGCTCCTCTCCTTACTTGGAAAATACGAACGCGCCTTTGGCTGTACTAAAGCCGCGGCAAGTGTGCGCGATTTCACTCCTTTCTAGACGACGCGATCGCGCACACTTGCTGTCCTTATATACGGCGCGTCTGTGCCACTAAATAAATTAGTACTTAAAAGGACTATCCAACATTCCAGGGACACATCCAGGGATTTGGGGTTTCGGGCGTTGGAAATATATCCCCCGATTTAATAGATATAAGAAACTTAATACTCGAAAAGCGTTATATCCCGGAAAATCGCGTTTTTCAAGTTGCACGGATGGGAAAAATCATACAAAAAGACGCTTTTTCCGAGTTTGAAAGTGGCACGGATGAAAAAAAATCGTTTTTTAAGGGTTTTTCGATAGTCCCTAACATGCAGAGTTGGCAGAGCCCCTCTTCCTACTGCGGAAGTAGCTACTATAGATATTCGAGAGAGAGCAAACCAAGATAAGGCGCGAGCATTTCAAAACCGAGTTTTTGGCCGTTGCTATAATTGCTCACAAAATGTTTAGGCTGTATTGTTAACAAAATTAAATGTTTATGTTGGGTTATTAACGAAATTTAATACTTTCTGTTAGACGTTATATTTAATAATACTGTTAACGGAATTTCCTTCTCTTTTAAAATAATTTCCAGCTTCGCAGAGCTCGTTTTCGAATATGGCAGAGCTCCGCCTATGAAGCGCTTTCCCTGCATAACCCTATTATTCGGGCGTCTTATTCCTTAACTATAAGGTCGGCCTACATATTTAGAATGTTATTCACGGGATTTCATATTTTATTTTAATTTCTAGAATTAATTTTGATTTGGCAGAGCTTCGCCTAGGTCGCGCTTTCCCTGCTAACCCTATTATTCGGCCTACATATTTAGAATGTTATTTATTTTATCAGTTCATTTTCAGTTTCGTCGTCAATGGTGTTGTCGACTGCGGATGCTGCCATCTCTCTCCTAGGAGAAGTTGGCAGGTGAGGGCTATTGGTAGCAGCGGTGGCAATTCCTCCTGAAGATTGGAGGTGATTGCCGCTACTTTGAGCGGAGGAGTACGGGGAATTTCTACTCTTCCGCCCACGACACTCGAATTGGCCGCGACCTAAACGGCCACAATTTCTTCACCTCCATTTCTCCAGGACCATCCTACTCCCCCTTCGTTTGAAATTAACCCGGAGATCCCTTAGTGCATCTTGGGCTCTCCGAGTGATATGTCCCTCACCTGCGCCTCCAATCGGACACGTGGACTTCCGCTTGATCTTAGGCTTTTATTAGGATTACATTAACATAGAAGCATTTTAAGACTGAATGAGATTAAATAAATAAATGGTACAATAACGTACGGCACGGATTTAAATAAGGTAAATCATGAAAAATATTCAATTTAGGTCAGCAAAACGTTTTTAACTCAAAATTGTTCCTAGCACCGTTATCCTGTTTTCGGGTTCGATTTAAATAAAGAATATTTTTTTAAACTTACCAGTGATATCCATGTGTCCGATTAATTGATTGTCCGTGATATTTCGCCAGCGTCTTACCTCCTCCAGGTAGAGAGTTCTCCACGCGGAAATCGACATTGTGTGATTCCCGGTGGCTTCCCCTACCTGGATTTCCATACCATTGATGAAGACGCTGAAATCTGTGATTCAACATAGAATTAAACACAAATTATTACCCACTGATGGCTATTGTAAAATCTTTTACGTATTTTATCTATATGTTTTAGCCTACGCGTGCTTTGATTTTCAGACTACTTGCTAAAGCGCCTAACTTTTAAGAAATTTCTTAAAATGTAACCAAATATAGTTAAGTAAATATGATTCTTTAAACAAAAAGAACGGCGATTGAGATATTTCTTGGAATACGCATAAAATTCAACAGTCGATTTATAGGATAATATAGGACCAAATAGAAAAATTTGCAGAAATGAAATTTAAATTTGTTTAAATATAAAAGGAACTTATTTTAATAATACTTTAAAAACATCCCGGACTCGCGCATCAAGGACTAGTTAGACACAAGTAATTGAATTAAATTAACTAGGTACGAGGAAAATTCTAAAATATCGCGCGAAATACAAAATCTAATTTTAGGAAAATACAGGAAACAGTTAAATTTTAGGAAAATATAGAAAGCATTGAAATATAGGAAAATTCCAAAGTTGATGTGTTATAAATTTATGACCAAGGAAAATCAAGTATATTTACCTCGACATTTTTTGCAGCGAAAGCACTAAGCAGAAGCAGTTCTTCGGCAGTTGTGAAGTGAAGCTTGCAGATACGATGGGTTTATATATGTAGGGTTATGAGGTGGGGGGAGTGACCCTGCAGGGACAGTAGACGTAAAAATAGATACTGGGTAATTGGCAACTCATTTTAATTTTCAAACTGCTAAAATCAAGGGAGCTTAGGGCAGAAGAGAGAAGAAAATATATCTCCAAAGAAAGAGTGAGAGAGCACTGTAAAGATCAAAACGTTTGACCGCAGCTCGCTTTTGTCCCGTAAACTACTATCACTATTTCTATGCGTAGGAATTAAATATGCAGTTAAAGCTAACAAATTGTGAAGTAAATATTGAAAAATTAAATTTAAAAATTAAATTGAGCTTAATAAATGGCGTTATATGTTAAAAAGATATTAGCTGAACTATTTTCGGGGCCAAAGCCATTTTTACCATTTTTTGTCATTATTTTCAATGCGCAATACTCAGCCACCGTTCGACATGGTTTGAGGATGAAATACTTGAAATACTGACAATCAATCAGCGGCGAAGATCACGCCCGCCTTCCACCAAGACAATGTTTCAGAGCGCCTGCTTTTGGCAATCAGATTATCAGAAGACTTCGCGCCCAGCTCCGAACCGAATGCTGTTTACTATATTTTTTAAATAAAATTTTAAACAACTGAAACTTAAATCTGTTAAACATGAAATAAGTTACAGAAATATAATTATAAAACCAAGGGGTCGGACATTCATAAAAATACTTGAAGGTATTAATCCTTGAAAAAGACGATATTTCCCCCACTCGTGCCACCCGAAAACTCGGAAAACCCTTCGAAAACTATTTTTTTTTAATCCGTGCCATCCGTACCACTTTGGAAAATCTGAAAAGTAACCTTTTAGACGATATTTTTTTCCATCTGTGCCACCCAAAAAACGCGGAAAAGTACCTCTTCCGGCATTCTTACCATCTGCGCCACTCTCCGACGCTGAATAAGATATTTGGTCCCAACTGTGTTTAATTTAATGGAAGTTATTTTTCGTAAGTTTTATATAGCCTAAGTTTCGATCTCGATTTTATAGATATATCTAATCAAGACCACCAGGGTTTTTCTTATCCCTTAGGTTTTTTTACAACATTTTTTCTCTAAATTACTGGAGCGTATGATTATGTACTTGATTATAAGATTGAACGATTATTCACATAAATTTTCGAAGAATTCGTCCGCCCCGTCCAACATTATGTCGAGGGACAACGGTTCCTCATCTTCGATTTCTAACATAAAGTAAGCGAGAGGCGGACGGGGCGGGATTGTGGGGGGAGGTGGTGGTTCGTTTTTCTCAGGGGCGGACTCCTCGCGCACGTCCGCGTCGTTTAAAATTCGGTCGAAGTCGACGTCTTCTAACTTTTCGACCGGCGGACCGGGCGCTGCTGAGGCCCAAAATGGGTTAGAGTGTGCAATAACTGGTGGCTTTCCGGGGAGTCGGGGTCCAGCTCTTGTAACCCATAAGGGCGGTGGCGCACTAGGAGATGTTAGCTCTGATCAATTGGTCCTATCTCCACCTCCGACTTCGTTCAGGTTTGGGGTGGATATTGAACTTCGGTTCAGGCTAACGGAGAGGGTCCAGGCAAACTGGTCGCCTCGGCGGATTGGGTAGCCTGCTGTGGGGCGGCGAGCCTCCGTATGAGGGCACGGCGGACCCATCTCCCGGCCTTTTGAACTCCCACCGGGATCTCCGGTGCCAGCTGTGCCGGGTTATGCTGTGTGCTCGGCGTTCCCCTTTAGGAGCTCTCTCCAAAGGGTTTGACTCCTTACCTACGTAGGTAGGGTGTCGACTGGAGTTGCTATAGCATCCATTCTTAATCCCACTGCTGTGTGCGAAGTGGGGATTGCTGCACCTTCTGCTGGGTTGAATGGCTTGCGTCAAAGGTGCGACCATCAGTAGTTGGGTTCTGCTACCCACACTGGATTTGTCACCTGTCCGGGCTAGGTGAACACTGGCGTAGGCCGGTGGTATGGTCTCTGTAACTAGGTACACCGGGCTATAAATTCTGATACACTGTTTTATTGTGTTGGTGGGCGCGCTTCCGACGGGGCGTCGGGCCAAAAACTGCACCCTGGCTCTAGCTCGTCCGAGCCAGCGGATGCAGTCTTCTCAACCGTCCACGTTTGGACCGACGTCCTCGGGATCCTCCGCTTGCAGCCAAACATCGCGCTACATCTTTGCTTAGCGTAATTACCCAGCGTTACCGTATTACCGAGACGGGATTGGCAAATGAAAAATAAACGCGGGCTAACTCCCACCCGTCGTCCTCGCGTACCACGTCGCGTTGCCCCGCAGGTTCGTTAAAAACGCCGTCAAATGGCGTGGAAAGTAAAATTGCAGTCAATACTCGGAACGAGTATTCCAACAAAGTTCCAGGGGTAACTCGATTTTCGAAGCCGCGACTGAAAAGTCGATGACTAGGCGAAAATCGAAGGAGGAGGGTGGCGGCGGAGGAGGAAGAAGAGGAACGAGATTTTCGAAGCGAAGCTCTTTTCCGAGCGAATGGAGCGAGTCCCATCGTCGACGGCTCAGATAATTATTAATTAACGTTTATATTTAAATGTTGTTTTGTAACTTACTTATATTATCTCGTTTTAAAGGTTTTTTCGCCAAAAATCGGCCGCGTTGAAGGCGTGTCGAGAAGCTCGTCGCTTCAGGCGACAATACCTGAGGGAACGGTCCCAACCAATGTAAGGGGGCGCGCCCCCGTTAGGCGACAATACCTAGCCAGCTTTATTAGCGTCCTCTCGATATATAGATATATATAAGGCACGCGTCCGTGCCACTTTCAATCTCGGAAAAAGTGCCTTTTTGGATGATTTTTTCCCATCCGTGCCACTTGAAAAACGCGATTTTCTGGGATATAACACTTTAAGAGTATTAAGGTTCTTATATCTATTAATTCGGGGGATATATTTCCCCCGCCCGAAACCCCAAATTCCCGGTTGTGTCCCTGGTATGTTGGATAGTCCTTTTAAGTATTAATTCGTATTAAGTGGCAAACACATCGGAAGAAACTACGAGACAGAAAATGGATTCTTCTGGTGAGCAATCGCTAATTATGGCTAAACTTAACGAAATAACTACTAAACTTAACAAGCTCAACCAAATTGAAGTACGGATAAAATTTTTGAAACATATGTTGACTTTTGTTGCGGTAAAATTTATGATTTCCTTATCGATATGGATAAATTAAACAAGCCCACAGACACTTTGTTAAAGGAAAATTATAATTTGAAGGCCAAGGTTGCAGATTTAGAGCATAAGGTATCATATATGGACACTAAAATACAAGAAACGGAACAAGACAAGCTTAGAAATAACGTTGAGGTTGTAGGCCTACCCGAAACGACTAATGAAGATTTTCCGGAAATGGCGTCCGCAATTTCTAAATATTAGGGAGTTCCATTTAAAAAAGAACTGATGAAAAAGGGATACAGAGCTTATAAAAAACACACTGAAGGAAGTCTAAAAGATAAACCACGAAATATAACATTCGAATTTAAAAACGAAGACACTCGTGACGACTGGCTTATGGAATATAAAAAACAAAAAATGAATGGCTACTACGCGACTAATATTGCCAATTCGCTACCAAAGAATAAGATTTATTTAAATGAGCTGTTAACTGGTTATAGGAAAAAAATTCTGTACGAAGCCAAGGGTGTCGCGAGTAAGAGGGGTTACAAATATGTCTGGGTGGCATCAGGCCAAGTTTTTATTCGGAAAGAAGAGGGTTCAAAAGCGTTGAAGATAAAAAACTGGTTGGATATTGAAAACATTAGCGGAAGGGAAAAATGAATTTTTTATTGAGGACTAAATATTGTAGTATAATTTATTTTCTTCTTTTTTATGACTAAGTGTATTTTTTTCCAATACTCAAAATAATAAGGAATATTTTGCACGACCCTAACAGAGTGTTACGATTTATTTAATATTAACGGATTTAAAATAATGCATCTTAATATAAGTAGTATTAATAAACATTTTGATGAGCTCCTTGTCTTACTTGATGACTTAAAAATAGCATGTGACGTAATTGTTTTCTCCGAATGTTGGTTAACTGAAATAGACTTGAAATTATTCCATATTGATAAATATAACATATTTTCCACCCTTAATATAGTAATCGTTCGGACGGTCTTGTAGTTTATTTTAAAAAAAAGAATACGAAGTTCAGCATTCGGAGGTTAAATTAGGTGAAAGTAATTGTTTGAAGGTAAAATTAATAAACGCGGTAATTTGTCAATTTGTAATATATTAGCCATCTATCGGTCACCTAACTCGGAAGTAAGATCTTTTGTTTTTGATTTAGAAATTGAATTAATGTCGTATAATGATGTGTAAAAATTACGTCATTGTCAATGACGTAAATATTGATATAGCTCACAAAATTAATACACCAAAAAATTCCGAGTACCTTGATATATTATCAAATTATGGTTTTACATCGTATATTAATAAATCTACAAGAGTAACTAATAAAACATTCTTGTATTGACCATATTTTTGTGAACTTGGTAAACAACACTCGACTGAAATTATGTTTTCAGGCATTCTTGAAACGTATATTTCGGACCATTATATAGTTTTACTAAATCTAAATAGTGAACAACCTGTGAAATTAACCAATAACCTGAGCGAAATTAGCGAGGTAAATTATGCTAAATTACAAATGTTATTAAATTTTGAAAAATGGTATACGGTTTTAAAATGTACAAATAAGGCTATGATAGAATTTGTTAATACTTTTTCTTTTTTAGATTTTGACAAATGAATATAAAAATTTAATGTAAATGTATCTGGAAAAAACAAACCAATCAAACCATGGATTTCGAAAAACCTAATAAATTGTATACAAAAACTGGATCGGTTGCATAAGCGTTTAAATAGCGAACCTTTTAACTTAGATCTAAAAATGAATATCGGAATTATAGAAATAAATTACCAACTATTATATGGCAAGCTAAAAATATTATACTATCGATTAAAAATTGAACGAGCTAATAATAATTCGAGAAAAGTCTGGGAAATAATTAATGAAATTATAAATAAAAAACAGGGAAGTAATGTAAGTGATAATATAAAACTTAAAACTGATGGCGGTGTCATAGACTCCGCTGTTGAACCAGATACCGTTGCCACTAAATTTAATGAGTATATCTCAACAGTGGGTTTAAAAAAGGCTGAAAACATTAAGCAGTCAAATCCTCGGAATATTAGTAATGTAACATTAAGAAATTTAGATCCAAATATAAAATCTATGTTTTTAAACCCAGTTACAGAATTAGAAATTTTTAACCATATTTCTGAATTAAAAGATTCTGCCGTATCTGATAAGTTTTCGACAAAATGTTTACAAATAATAAAGTTATATATGTGTTCCTTTAGCACACGTAATAAATTTAAGCTTTGAATGTGGTGAGTTTCCTAGTGTACTAA